>NW_015505568.1:39269-44105 GCF_001515645.1 Sinocyclocheilus grahami | reverse complement strand
CACACCTGTTCGCAATCAAGAAATCTCTTAAATAGGACCTGCCTGACAAAGTGAAGTAGACCAAAAGATCCTCAAAAGCTAGACATCATGCTGAGATCTAAAGAAATTCAGAAACTAATTAAAGAAAGTAATTGAGATCTATCAGTCTGGAAAAGGTTATAAAGCCATTTCTAAAGCTTTGGGACTACAGCGAACCACAGTGAGAGCCATTATTCACAAATGGCAAAAACATGGAACAGTGGAGAACCTTCCCAGGAGTGGCCGGCCGACCAAAATTACCCCAAGAGCACAGCGACGACTCATCCAAGAGGTCACAAAAGACCCCACAACAGCCAAACAACTGTAGGCCTCACTTGCCTCAGTTAAGGTCAGTGTTCATGACTCCACCATAAGAAAGAGACTGGGCAAAAATGGTCTGGATTTCAGAAAAAGAACATCATACCAACAGTAAAATATGGTGGTGGTAGTGTGGTGGTCTGGGGCTGTTTTGCTGCTTCAGGACCTGGAAGACTTGCTGTGGTAAATGGAACCATGAATTCAGCCGTTTACCAAAACATCCTGAAGGAGAATGTCCGGCCATCTGTTTGTGACCTCAAGCTGAAGCGAACTTGGGTTCTGCAGCAGGACGATGATCCAAAACACACCAGCAAGTCCACCTCTGAATGGCTGAAGAAAAACAAAATGAAGACTTTGGAGTGGCCTAGTCAAAGTCCTGACCTGAATCCTATTGAGATGCTGTGGCATGACCTTAAAAAGGCGGTTCATGCTCGAAAACCCTCCAATGTGGCTGAATTACAACAATTCTGCATAGATGAGTGGACCAAAATTCCTCCACAGCGCTGTAACAGACTCATTGCAAGTTATCGCAAACGCTTGATTGCAGTTGTTGCTGCTAAGGGTGGCCCAACCAGTTACTAGGTTTAGGGGGCAAACATTTTTTCACACAGGGCCATGTAGTTTTGGATTTTGTTTTCCCTTAATAATAAAAACCTTCATTTAAAAACTGCATGTTGTGTTCACTTGTGTTATCTTTTACTGATATTTAAATTAGTTTGATGATCTGAAACATTAAAGTGACAAAAATGCAAAAAAATAAGAAATCAGGAAGGGGGCCAACACTTTTTCACACCACTGTACTATGCATGCTACCATGGAAAACTGATGATATGCTAATATGAGACTAGAGTAAGGTTAGATGCATCTAGGGTAAACGTAGATAAGTGCATTTCTTGCTTTGCGCAGAAATAAGTCTATTTGAGTAAAACAATAAAACAGTCTATATGTCTAAAAGTATGCGTCCCCATGCATATAAACCTCTAAATAAAATAAATATTTTATATATTTTGAAAAATGCTCTTATGCTCGGTTTTGGTAACACTTTATTTCGATAGTCCACTTTAGACATTCTATTAACAGTAAGTAACTTTTCAACTACATGTCAACTAGTAGTTAGTAGAGTATTAGTAGACTGTCTGCGTAATATCTTCTAACACTCTGTCAACTCATTCTACTAACCCTAAACCTACCCTAACAGTCTACTCTGAGAGTTAGTAGACATGTAGATGCAAATTAATGAGAATTAGTTGACATGTAGTTGACATGTAGTTACAAAGTTATTTATAGTTAATAGAATGTCTAAAGTGGACCAAGTGTAACCGCGGTTTTATATGTGAATGTGTTTTAAAATGTAATTTATTTCAATGATCAAAGCTGAATTTTCAGCATCATTACGGCAGTCTTCAGTGTCACATGATCTTCAGAAATCATTCTAAGATGCTGATTTGCTGCTCAAGAGACATTTCTGATTATTATCAATGTTAAAAACAGCTGAGCTGCTTCATGTTTTTGTGGAAACCGTGATATTTTGTTTATTCAGGATACTTTGATGAACAGAAAGTTCAAAAGAACAGCATTTATTTGAAATAAATCGTTTGCATCGTTATAAATGTCTTTACTGTCACTTTTGATCAATTTAATGCATCCTTGCTGAAAAGTATTTACTTTTTTTTTTACATTTTAGTAGACTGTCTGACTTTTTTTTGCTTACAGATGTTTTTCAAAACTTTCTATTCAAATTCTAATTTATATGGTTTCCCTGATAACATAAACGGTAACTAAACATTTTACAGTAAATTAGAAAACAATGCACATTTCAGACTTTTTGACCCTGCTCTCTATCACTTATTTTCCCATTAGTCACACAAGTCGCCTGGACCACCCAGTGGACAGATGTTTTGTAACATCAAGCAGGATATTTTGATTGTCTTGTAAGCTTCATCAACCTGGATTTGCCCACACAGTTCTTGAGTATACTAGACTCTGAGTCATGCAATTAGACTAAACCAAGCTCAGTCTCGCTGCATTTCAGAAAGAGACACAATTGCCTCTTTATCTGCTCGATGGGCTTCTGAAGGGCTTGACTCATCTGACTTTAATCTTTCAAAAGAGAAACAGATTTACAAGATTGTGGAAAGTATCAAGCAGATTCATCATTTAACCTGATGAAACTCCAGGTGCGCTGTAGGGACATCTAGAGGTCAAGATGAGCAGCACAACATACAACTGATGATGATGATGATGATGAGCGTGAGATAGAAATTTGACAGGAAAATAACACTCTGTCCTTGTTTAAAACAGCAGGGATTCAATGCTTGTACTTGACCATATCTGTTCAAGCTCCCAACAGAAACTTCATTAAAACACCTTAAAATAAATCTATATATAGATCTATGAATTATCAGGATTAAAACAACATTAAATAAGCTATAGATCAGAGTTTGGTGGATATTTAATATATACTCTATCGTTCAAAAGTTTTTTTTTTTTGAAAGAAGTCTCTTCTGTTCATTAAGGCTGCATTTACTTGATTAAAAATACAGTAAAAATAGCAATATTGTGAAATATTATTACAATTTAACATACTGAATTTCTATTTTAATATACTTTAAAATGTAATTTATTTTTGTGATCAAAGCTGAATTATCAGCATCCAGTCTTCAGTGTTACATCATTCAGAAATCATTCTAATATGCTGATTTTTAAATTTTAAAAAAAATATTTTTCAGGAACCTGCAATACTTTTTTTCAGGATTCTTTGATGAATAAGACGTTTAAAAGAACAGTGTTCAAAATAGAGATCTTTTTCTTTACAATCACTTTTTAATGATTTAACTTGCTGAATAAAAGTATATCTTTTTTATAATAATAATAATAAATGTATTAACAAATATCTAAAACAATAGTAAATAAATACTAAAGTAATTTAAACATATAAAATAAATATATAATATATTAAAACAAGTATTTCACAAATAATTACAAAGAAAAAAACATTGAATTGCAAGTAACGCTTTGAATTAAACTTGACCTTTTGAAGTAGAACGACTAAAATAGTATTTTCTTCTTAAACATACTTCAATAATCTCTGTTTTTTTTCTTTCTTTCTTTCTTTTTACTACAGTGTGGCAGTTCATAGTGACCATGCTGTTAAGCTCCCAAAAGGATAAAAAAAAATAAAAAAAATAACCATCATTAAAACAGCATTAAATAAGTCTATATGTCCATATGAATTCTTCTAAAACTTATTCAGGATTTAAAGCACTTTAAATAAGTTAGAGGTCAGAGTTTGGTGGAGACACAGGTATGATAGGGATGTGGGTTTGTTTTTTGATCAGATGATTTGACGTGTTTTGGCCCAAAGTTCAGTCACGACATGGTCTGCTATCACAATCAGGGCTGAGGAGATCAGGAGGAAACCTCTTTGGACGCAATTAAACGATATCTGACCAAAGATTAAAGCTCAGTTCCAGAGCCTGGTACGCTGCAGCATTTTAAGGCATCATAGACTCTAAAATCAGCTCGAGTGCTGCTGGCATTAAAACACAGATGGCATGACAAATACTAAAAAATGCACGTCAGTTTTTTAACTCAAATAAATTCAAGTTGTTATGCAAATTATAATTTGTAATGAAATACTTTGCATTAGATAAGAATAATATTAAACAACTTAAACATATTTTTATATAATGTATATAATATAATTTAAAATATGACACAAGGCATGTTCTTAAATTTATGTCTTCTAGGTTACCTTCTTTCGGCCAAATTCACAAATTCAGCATCACATATATTATTTACAGAGAAGACAATGCCAGAATCCAATGTGACGACATCTTTAAACAATAATAAATTCATACTTTTTGTCATTTAAATAAATAAATAAATAAATGTTTAGTTCAATTAACAATTGACTACTTTAGCACATTTTTGCATGATGATTTTATTATTATTGAAATATTACATTAACATAAAATATTAGCTATGCAACACACTAATGGCAAATTCAAGTCAAATGTGATTATCGTTGTTAACTAACACTAAAAATAAAACCATAAACAAAACATTTTTGTTTAAAAATAATAAACGTTAACCAAAATAAAATAGAAATGGCAACTAACTTAAATAAGTTTACAAGGCAACCTTTCTCATTTTTGTTAAAAGTATTAAAATAGCTGAAATTAAATAAGCTAAACCTAAAAAAGTAAAAATGAATAAATAGTATGTAGACACGTTAATAAAAATGACAAAAACGTAAACAAATATATAACATTTTTTATCTAATTTAAAATATTACATTTCAATTAGATGCACCCTTAGAAGGCAGCTTTCTATGAAGGCAAAACACAATAGCTTCTAGGAGACAGATTTGTCTCTAAAGGGTCTCAAATGAGCCAATAAACCAAAGAAAACCTTTAAAGGGGTCATAGGATGCCCATTTTCCACAAGTTGATATGATTCTTTAGGGTCTTAATGAAAAGTCTGTAACATAGTTTGGTT
>NW_015505568.1:17878-36195 GCF_001515645.1 Sinocyclocheilus grahami | reverse complement strand
TTTTGTAGCATTTTCCTTTAAATGTTAATGAGCTCTGCTGACCCCGCCCCTCTCTTCCGAGCTGCTCTCAGAGAGACCGTTTACTTTAGCCGCCTTCATCTGAAACTTGCTAATTAGCACATTATTAGGAAAGGCCATTTGCAAAGATTCATTACAAAACATTATACTCACTTCTTCTGTAGATGAAGCTGGATCATGAATGATTCGCGCGAACATAGACGCATTTATGTAGATCGGAGGAGCATTCCCTTCAGAAACAAATGTAATCCACTGCGAGTTCAGCGGCTCAGATGTCGGGAGTAAATGACGACTGCTGTTCATTATTACAACCAACAACAGAACACCTCAATCACTTAGGAGTCATTCTTGTCTACATCTGCTCCGGCGGTGAAACAATGGTGGACTGATGACAGCTCACTCAGGGCGGAGCTAGACGCCAGTCCAGTCTGTGCTGAAACGCTACTGTCAATCAAACTATCGTGGGAGGGGCCTGTTTGTGACAGGCATCTGAGATCGGCTCGATTTGAGAAAAGGGAAAAAAATTTACCAGATTTAAAAAAAAAAAAACACTGGGTGGATTTGTATCATTATAGGGTGGTTGTGTGCACACACTGCCAACACACATTTCAGTTCAAACAACTTGTAAAAGTGCATGTAGCATCCGATGACCCCTTTAAAAACAACCTCCTGGTAACTGTGTTGCACTCTTGAGCCTGTTTTGTGATGACGGTGTTTAATCTGCGTTCATATGGAGTAGCTGTGAGGGTAATTGCTGAAGATATGAGCTCAGAAGATTATCTGTGGTGATTGCTCTGGTAATCAGCTCATGTAAGTATAGGTTCTCATGAGGTCTTGGCCTACCTGCAGGATAAGACACTTGGGCCTGCAAAGATCATATGGGCGTAATATGAAAATCATCCCATGACAGCATTCCCTCTGGTGTTTATCAAGTACATGTTGGTCTACGAGCCAACACATCTCTCCTCAGGCCTTGAACTATTAGATTAAAAAAAGCTGCTATAGGGTTAAAAACCACCCCCAATTCCTTCAAACACACACCTTTTCTCCAAAGCCATGCCCTCCAAGGATATGACAGCCAATCAGATATCAGTAAACCATAAGGCAGTTTAACTTCGGCATTGCGCCCCTGCTGGTAGATGACAAAACTACACAATTTTCCATTTATTTCACCATTCAAAATAATGTTATGTCGAGAAAAATAAAAAAATTTGGTTGTGGCCAATAATATATAATATTAGATTATTTATTTATCCTAGAATTATATATGTATATACACAAACAAGATTTTATAGTTTTGGTTAATATTTTGAATTAGTTTTTACTTTTGAATTCCATTTTAAAAAGAATTGTGCGTTTAACATTTTTATTAGCTTTTGGTTTTGTAAATGTGTCAATATCATTTTAATTACTTTTTAAAAATTATTTTAGTACTGTACATCACATTAAACTAAATGAAAATTATAAATATTCCACTAGATGAAAAAAGTTTAAAAAAAAAAAGTTATTTAATATTTATAAGTTTTAATTCATATTTTGAATTAGGTT
Source organism: Sinocyclocheilus grahami (assembly GCF_001515645.1). Lineage (NCBI taxonomy): Eukaryota > Metazoa > Chordata > Actinopteri > Cypriniformes > Cyprinidae > Sinocyclocheilus > Sinocyclocheilus grahami. The sequence goes on along the minus strand of NW_015505568.1, from coordinate 34,629 downwards.
TTTTTTAATTTTCCATTTAAAATTTTTTTAATACTTGTGTTACTGTAGTGTGTCAATATAGTTTTTATTTAATTTTATTTCCATTGTAGTTTTAGTTATTTAGTACATGTTAAACTGAATAAAAAGGTAAAATGTTGACTAGAGGGGGAAAAAAATACATTTTTGCATTTTATTTCAAAATGTTAATTTAATTTTTATAAATGTAATTATTTGCATGGTTTCACTGTTATTAGTAGATAATGGACCTGCTCACATGAAAAGTATTTTGTTGACGCAGACTATCATTGGCTCTGAATAAAATATGCTAACTATTATTCCCCCCAGGACATCGTTTCCTTTTCCATATCAACAAACAAACAGAAAAGAGCAAATAAATCAGCTCTGAATCTGTCCTAATTGTCCAGTCACTTAGTAGAAATGTCCAAATATCTGAAAAATGTCATTATTAGTGTGAGCTCTTCTGGGAGGCCATTAAAGAGGCTGCTGGTAAACCTCAAGGGTTTCGTAACTTTGTTGTTGAAAGCCGCAGTAATGTGGGTTTGAGGAGATCATGATGGCAGCCGGACGCACAACCCCACCGCCATCCTGTGGCTCTGATTCACCATCTTTATCCAGATGTGTGGCCCGAGTTTCTGTGGTTAAAGCGCTCTAGGATGTCGCAATAAAAGGCATTCTCTTCAAATTTGCTGCTCCCTCTTTTTCAGCAGATGTGAAGGAGTAATAAAGCAGGCCGAAGTACTTACTTCTGCAGACTGCTCTCTTCTTCTGCTAATTAGTCCTATTAAAATAGCAAAAAGCAACTCATATAAAGCATTTCAACAAATTATTGATGTTTCACTTCTATTAAAGGGGTCATAGGATGCCCATTTTCCACAAGTTGATATGATTCTTTAGGGTCTTAATGAAAAGCCTGTAACATAGTTTGGTTAAAATTTCTCAATGGTAGTGTAAAAAACACCTTCTTTACCCTGTCAAAAAAAGCTCTTTTCAGATCAAGCCATTTTTGTAGCATTTTCCTTTAAATGTTAATGAGCTCTGCTGACCCCGCCCCTCTCTTCCGAGCTGCTCTCAGAGAGACTGTTTACTTTAGCCGCATTCATCGTGAAACTTGCTAATTAGCACATTATTAGGAAAGGCCATTTGCAAAGATTTATTACAAAACATACTCACTTCTTCTGTAGGTGAAGCTGGATCATGAATGATTCGCGCGAACATAGACGCATTTATGTAGATCGGGGGTGCATTCCCTTCAGAAACAATGTAATCCACTGCGAGTTCAGCGGCTCAGATGTCGGGAGTAAATGACGAATGCTATGTTCATTATTACATCCAACAACAGAACACCTCAATCGCTTAGGAGTCATTCTATTCTACATCTGCTCCGACGGTGAAACAATGGCGGACTGATGACAGTCACTCAGGGCGGAGCTAGACGCCAGTCCAGTCTGTGCTGAAACGCTACTGTCAATCAAACTATCGTGGGAGGGGCCTGTCTGTGTGACGTCACAAAACGTCACAAACATTTAACCAGATTAAATAAAACCACTGGGTGGATTTTTATCATTATAGGGTGGTTGTGTACACACACTGCCAACACACATTTAATTTCAAACAACTTGTAAAAGTGCATGTAGCATCCTATGACCCCTTTAAAGGAGGGGTGTCAAACTCAGTTCCTGGAGCCCCGGAGCCCTGCAGAGTTCGACCCTAATTAAACACACCTGATCCAACTAATACAGGCTTATCTGAAAACTACATGGTATATGTGTAGGAGCAGGGTTGGAACTAAACTCTGCAGGGCTCTGGTCTCTAGGAATTAAGTTTGACAGCCCTGTATATGTAAGAATTTTCAAATATTAATCACTTTTTAATATCAGTGTGTGAACGGCTTGTAATGAAACTTAAAAAAAGAGACCTTCCCCGTCTTTCTAAGTTGTCTATGAAAGTCTGTAGGCTGATTTTTACATTTTTGCCGGGAAAATTTGCTCTGTTTCGATCTGACACATAAAACGAATGCTTCTGTTCAGGTTAATGTCGAAAGAGCTATTCTGTACTATAATGACAATGAGTCATGCCAAGAAAATGGATTAATATATTTAGACTCTTTGTTATTGTCCTTTTGCATTATTGACAAACTATTTTGCTGCTTGACACTGTAAAGCTGCTTTGACACAATCAGTATTGTATAAAGCGCTATACAAATGAAGGTGACTTGACTATAGTCCCAAATATACTTTAGAATCAAAAACTGTCGTTCTAATTACCTCATGTGTCAACACGACCCCGGTGAATTGCAGAGCTGGTGCAAACACATCCACATTGCTATGATCAGATGCTTTCTTAACTGTTGCTTTCTCACCCCTGTCATTTCTGTTGTGTTTCTGAATTCTACATACAGCCCCTTTAAGATGAATGGAATTGCTAACTGTTTTCTTCAGGTAGATTATAGTAGTTTCTGCTGTTTAATTACTGAACACCAGTGACCCAAAAAAACTGCAGACATGTTGCTTTGACTTCATCCATCATTAAAGAGGCCGCAAACAGCTCTGACCTCTAGAAACCAACCGTCTGGACCTCCTGTGGCTGTTGAATCACTGCTTACTCATTTAGCGGAGGCTTTTATATGAAGTGACTTACAGTTCACTTTGCAAGGACGATCCCCCTGGAGTAAGCTGAGGTGTCCCGCTCAAGGGCACAATGATGAAATCTCACCAACCAATCTTTGGGGGGTTTGAACCTGCAACCTTTGGTTGCCACTCCTGTTCATTAACCACCGGGATACAACAGCGCTATGATGATTTACACTAATTTACATTCTCTGCAGGGTCTGCGGCTGCCTGGTGCGCGTTGATATCAGTGTCATTTTTCGAATTTTCAGAATGATTATGTTTGGAATATCATATAAGCAGACTACTCTTTACTATCTACTCTCTTAGTATTGCAGCAGTTTATAGTATGTACATTACAAAGTATGCAACATTTCCATTCATGGGCTGAATTTGGAATGGAGTACTAGTTTTTTTTTCATGGCAGAAATAGTATGCTAAATAAAAATAAATAAAATATAAATATTAGATGAAGAGTTTAATATTTAATATGTTGCCTTGGAATATAAGTTCAAGCATTAAAATGTAAAAAAAACTTAGTAAAAGTGACAAAATAAAAATGACTAAACCAAGATGAAAATGAGTGAAAAATTATAATATTACTGAAGTTCTAAATTACTAACTAAAAGTAATTAAAATAATACAAATAATAAAAATAGAAGCAGAATAAAAAAAAGAAAAAAAAAAGAAAAAGAAAACTGAAAATATAAAAAGCTTACTGCATGGAATACTGTGTCCTACACAGTGTGTATTGGATTAAAAACTTTAACAATTAGAAATGTTGCTTTGGCAAACTGAAATATGTTTAAGTACTAAAATTACTAAAACTTAAAAAAAATGACAAACGCACATAAAATAACTAAAACTTTAAAATTAAAATTAAAAATAAACAAAAATATAAAAGCTTACTGCATGGAATACTGTATCCCACATACTGGAATACTGTGTGGTTATCATTCACTAAAACTATTAAAATAGTTATTGTTATTTGAAATATAGCTGAAATAAAATAAAACTAAATAATAATAAATACATCTAATAAAAATATTAGATGAAAAACATATTAGATGAGGAAAACTTTCCCCGCAAATTAAGTAAAACTTTTTATGTTTGTATCCTGGAAAAACTTACTGAATTAACTCAAAACAATAATCTCACAATCACAAATAATCTCGTATATATATATATTGTTTTTACTGTAATTTACTAGCAATAGCTCATCTTAGCAAGCTACACATAATTTAATTTTGGTATGAGTATGTACTGTAGTGACATATAATGCGTTGACTTTACCACAGATATTATTCACTGATTAAAGCTCCAAATGTTGGTATTTCATGTAGCCCTGATAACCACAAAAACACCAACATAAAGTCTTCTAAACCTGCAACATAACTGAACATTAAACAATAAGTTTATTGAGTCTTTCCTTTACTCAAAAACTTAAATTAAAACTTAATTCAGACATTTAAGCTGACAATCAATACCCATGCAAAGCATACTGGGAAATTGAAATACATAGTTCTCAAAATACAAAAAGTTCAAGAGCTGTTTCTTCTGTTCAGTTCAGTAAATTGGAGAAGTGGCCATTATTTGTGCACATGGATACTTTCATAAACATTTCCACTAGAGGGGGTCACAGGTTTAAAAAAACTGCAGTCATGTATGGATTCGAAAAAATCGGCATGGATCTGTCGAGACTCCTGACACCCTTACCATAAACACCAGGACTATATTCAGAATAGTTGTCAGCCAATGTGGGTTTTTAATTGCCAGTTTTGATCGTATGAAAACTCATGCTAAATGAATTTAAGTAATGAACTCGTCACTAGTAAATCTAGTCTCACGAGTTAGGCCTAGTCAAAACAAAAGCACACAAAACGTGCACATGAAACATCTCAAGTATGTTTTATCAGTTCTCATGCCAAATAGGATTCAAAATCTACTGAGGCGAGTAATTTCTGACGCGTCTTTCACTCTCAAAGGCACGTTCAGTCATTCCAGAGAGTCTGATGTAACTTTTGATGACTCTGTCTGTAAAGGCCTATGTAATATCTAATCTTGTCCCGTTCGCTACCTCTTTGTCTAGTGCTCTTATGAATGATTTTAGCATGACTTTGTGAAAATTAAACTAGGGGCGTAACATTTCCGTCACACGCTTGAGGTATTCGGCCAATCACAACGCACTGGATAGCTGGCCAATCAGAGCACACCTCGCTTTTCAGACCGATGAGCTTTGTAAAAATCGACGCGTTTCAGAAAGGCGGGGCATAGAGGAGAAACAATAATGTACAGTATGTGGAAAATAGTGTTTTTTTTTACCTTAAACCGCATAAACACATTTCATTACACCATATACACAAAATAATGTTTTTTTAGCAGCATCATATGACCCTATTAAATGAAATATGCAAACACTAGACATGAAGAAGTCTATGCTATTTCATTTAGCCTGTGATGATGCCCTGTCCGGCCGGAGCGACGAGACAAAAACATTAAAACCCATTATAAACTAGGCATTTGTTGCATCCAGTGCATCCGGCATTGTAGTCTACTCTCCCAGGATCAGGAAACGTAAAATGCGCTGCACACATCTTCACATCGGAATATTTGGTTGAAGTGTTCTGGAACAGTGTTGTAAATACAACTTAACCACTGATTTCTAGTCGTGTTGAGCAGTATTGCTCAAAAGCAACTTTTCAACCCGCAGCATTCATAAGGAGCAGCAGAGAAAGTTTCTTGTGTTAAAAAAAAATTGAATGTTGGTAATAGTTTACCCAAAAATTAACATTTTACTTAATTTTTTATGATGCCCAAACCCAATGGAGTACTTTTATGATAATTTTTCTAGTGTTTTTGGAGATAACAGATATTATCACTATAAACTGTCTTTGCATGGAAAAGATCCCCTTATGTTTCATAGAAAAAATAACCACAATAACAGGCTTAGAATTACATGATGGTGAATCAGTGTTTGTTTTGAGTGAACTGTTCTAGGATGTTCATTGGATGTTATGAAGAAATCATAGATGTTCAAGGAAATGAATGAATGGCGTCATACTCACAAATCCAGAGTTGCTGCTAAGCACACTATCACAGCTTCCTGCACTGTCCATTCCAGACAAAGAGTCAATGGAAACAGCCCCGGGCCAGGTGTCACTTTTTGGCATCGCACATTGGAGGAGTTCAGGAACTGGCACGGGTCTTCAAGGAACTTGTTTAATGATGGAAAATAGAGGACCAATCTATACAAAAATTATATAAACATAAGTAAACCATCAGATTAAGCAAAAATAATTAATAAAAAAAGATTAAAATGAAAAATTTAAAAATAAAACATTTATAAAATGTATATAAAAAAATACATGATTATGATTAGATAAGATATGATGTTCTCTGTCCATATTATTTTGGACACTACCATGATTTTTACCATGATAGTGCTTTAGAGTATCACATCAATAACAATGTAAATAAATGTGCTAATCATAAAGTGCCCTAATGTATTTCAAAGTACAATGGTATTCCATCTGATAACATCGCTTTACGTCACAGCACTTTTCTGTCATGGAATGTCTCTATCACGATCATCTTTGTGAACATGACTGAAGTCACACTGTTGACGACACACTGTACAGATATGTATGAGATATGAGTTTAGAACAGACTCAAAAGCTGACAAACTAACTCTTAGAGTAGTCTGGGTTGAATCTGATTTCATCTTGTGTAGTTTTGTTCATGGTTTTTGGAGATGAACCTAAGCATGTTTGCATCAGTGTCTTTGATATACTATTACAGTTTTTATTAATATTTTGAATGTTTTTTTTATATTTTCCATTTTCATTTTAGTTAAAGTTTTAGTAATTTAGTATGTGCTTTTTAAAATTGTATTTGTTTATATTATTACAATCAGTTAATTTATTGAAAAATGTCCATATTATTTTTATTTCAGTATTATTTAATTATTAAAATAATCACATTTTAATAAATTAACAAATTTGAAAATAAGAAGTGACGTCTTGGCAACTAACTGAAAAAAAAATAAAAAATGTATATATATACAGTATATGTGTTTTTTTTTCTTCAGTAAATGTTTATTTTAATGTAACAAAATTCTTTTTATTTTTTATTTTTAGTTTAAGTTTTATAATATCCCTGGTTTGCATCTGTATATCTTGAATAGATTCTACTGAATGACCGATGAATTTATCCCAAAATACAGTAGCGTTTAACTGGACACACAGCCTTTGGGATCAAGCCTATTTCTCTCCTAACAATGTATGATTATATGCTTAGTTGCATTCGGGTATTTGCATTTAGCATTGTTTGACCCTACTGTCCATGACCCATCAGGAGAGACCCGTCACAATGATTTGCACTTTTTGCATGCAGAATGTTGGTTTGCACAGGCTGCAAATCGCTTAGTACATCAATGAATGTCTAAGCACAGATGGCTAGACGTTCAGTAAATACCTGCATCCGCCCTGTACACAAGCTCAGTGTGACATGGAAGAATATATGCATGTCTGACACACCTGTTGAGATGAGCAAATCAAAATAAAAGCACTCTAAATGAAAGAGCTCAAAGCCTACGCCCAGAGAACACAATGTGCCCAGATTACTAATATTATTAATGAAGAAAGTTTGATTTCAGAATGAAACTGCTGAAGGTGAAATCTAAAGCTGAATAAGATCTCTGGGCGAAATGCACACACTACTGAAACTCAGAAGCATTTTAGGGAATCACAGGTGTACTTCTGAAGTGAACACTTTTCTGAAAGGTAGTCAGCAAGATTATGCTGCCTTCTAAGATGCATTCTCTTGAATGAATTCTAATGCAGCATTGCGGATTTATTTTCTGGAGAAGGTAATCCCATGGATATACTGTCGGCGCCAATGGCCTCGTGGGCAGAGCGCCAACATACAGCGCCATTGTGCTTCGGGTGTCCCGAGTTCGAGTCCCAGCTCGCGGACCTTTCCCGATCCCATCCCCCTTTCTCTCACCCACTTCGCTTCCTGTCAACCTATACTGTCCTATCCAAATAAAGGCATAAAATGTCATAAATAAATCTTAAAAAAAAAAAAAAAAAATGGATATACTTAAATTTTGCAATTTCAATCAACCAACCATTTTTAAAAAAATTTAAATTAATTAAAAAGAATTACATAATATAAAAATTCATCATAAATAACACTTTCAATCCATCAACTTAATTTTTTTTAATAATTTAAAATATAAAAATACATAATACATGAAACATTTTGGATTAAAGTCTTTTTAATCAATTATGAATCATTTTACATAATATTTCTGTTTGAATGTTTTTTTAGTGTTTAATGAATTTAACAATTTTTTTAAAGCATAATGCACTACAACATTCAAGTACATTTGTCTAATGAATGTTTACAAAGACCAATAATAAAAATACACTAGTTTATTTGTATTTTTGAAAAAAAAAAACGTCTCTTCTGCTCACCAAGGATGCATTTATTTGATCAGAAATACAGTGAAAACAGTAAGTTTGTGAAATAGTTACAAATTAAAATAGCTGTTTTCTATTTTATTTTAATATTTTATTTCTGTGATCAAAGCTGAATTTTCAGCATCATTACTCCAGTCTTGTGTCACATGATCCTTCAGAAATCATTCTAATATGCTGATATGCTGCTCTGAATGTTTTTTTTAGTGTTTAATGAATTTAACAATTTTTTTAAAGCATAATGCACTACAACATTCAAGTACATTTGTCTAATGAATGTTTACAAAGACCAATAATAAAAATACACTAGTTTATTTGTATTTTTGAAAAAAAAAACCGTCTCTTCTGCTCACCAAGGATGCATTTATTTGATCAGAAATACAGTGAAAACAGTAAGTTTGTGAAATAGTTACAAATTAAAATAGCTGTTTTCTATTTTATTTTAATATTTTATTTCTGTGATCAAAGCTGAATTTTCAGCATCATTACTCCAGTCTTGTGTCACATGATCCTTCAGAAATCATTCTAATATGCTGATATGCTGCTCAAGAAACATTTCTGATTATCATCAACGTTGAAAATAGTTGTGCTGCTTCATTTATTTGAAACAAATCTTTTGTAACATTATAAATGCCCATTTTGATCAATTTAACGTGTCCTTGCTGAAGAAAATAATTTCATTCTTAAAAAAAAAAAAAAAAAGAAAATCTTACCGACCCCAAACTTTTAAATGGTAAAAATATGTGAACGTCCCCCTACGCTCAAAAAAGGAAGGCAGATCACTAGGCTTTGAAACAAACCAAATGAGCATATCGAGAGAGAAATTTCAGAGTCAGAAAAACACAGACGACAGCAGCGCCTGGAGAAATGTGAACAAGTGTGAATGCCAGCCATTGTTAGCGTGAAAGTTTTCAAGTCATTCAGCATATTTCAGGTGCTGCGCCTCGCTGAGGTGAGCTCATTATAAACACACACCTTTCTGTGACTCGGTGAGAGAAACAACGCAATGAAGAGGGCGATGGCTTCGGCCAACACCTAGAAAAGCGGTGTTTGCCCAGGAATGTCACTGCGCCTGATGAATCTGCTGCTAATTCCTGATGCTCGCTGAATTTATTCACGTATTAACAAAATCACCTTGCCTTATGGGCTGAGTGTGGTTTGTCTTTGACTATGACTAGAATGCAAACAGGTGAAATGTGATCAGTATGTGCAAACGGAGCTCAATGAAGCTTTGAAACAGCATGAAGTTATCAGGTTGTGCGGCGTATCGTTGCTATTGTTTTCATAAAGTCTTCAAGTTTTTTCTGTTTATTTGAGGGAGTGGCGGCTTAAGATAGACCTAGAACAGAAACCAGGACATTAATGTCAAAGTAGAGCCACCAAATAACAGCTTTTGTTTAATTTAATTGAAAGTTTGATCATTCAGTCATAAAAACAAGCAACTGTAATTTCAGCATCAGCTTGTGATGTAAATGAGATACGCCAGAGAATATGAAACTGATTAAAGTCATTTTATGATAACATAAAATGAATATGTGTACATAATGAATCATGTAAAAGATTGGTTTAAAGAAGTTTTAATTCATTAAAAATCATATTTTATATAATATTCCTGTTTTCTTTATTGTTTTACGTTTTCAGTGTTTCATTCATTTTTATTACGTTTATTTTTCACTGTAATAATTTAAAATGTAATGAAATAATTACAATTAAAAATACTATTTTAAACCAGATTTAAGTATCAATATACTATTATAGTTTTTATTAGCATTTTAAATTAGTTTTTATTTTTCTATTTGCTATTAAAGTCATTTTTCCTACTTTTTCGATATGTCTATATTGTTTTCATTTATTTTTTTCAGTTTTAGGCCAGTTATTTTAGTATGTCTAGATGAAACTAAATGAAAACGAGAAATGTTTCTTTGGCAACTAGCAGCAATACCATAAGTATATTTTCTTTTCTTTCAGTTAAAGTTTATTTATTTCAAGTAACAAAAATTGCTTTAGCTTTAGTTAACTATAATCCTCATTTCAGTTACATAATTCAAACCATTTTACTGAATATGTATGTTTTATGTATTATAGTAGAACCACAAAATCATTTATAATTTTTTTTTTGAATGAAATCAAAATCAAATCATTTATTTGTTTAAAAATATGCCAGAGAATGTGAAATTGATTTAAGTCTATGATGTATTGCTATTTTTCTGAATCATGTTCTTTATTCAAAATGTGTGTGCGCATATATATATTCATTTGTAAATGTGTTTCATATTTATGATTTAATTCGTGATTATTATTATTCAAAAATGCATGATATTTGAAAGAAAAAAAACCACGATAAACAACTTTGAAAAACAATATTGAAGATGTGAGGAAAATATTGTATAACTTTTTTATTACGCAGCTCTCTGGAATACTCTATTCTTATAGGCCAATCGCAGAATTCTATACTTGCCAATTTTAGCTTAATGATCAACTGTATAATTGACTGTTGTTGCAGACAACTATTTTTCTACACCGTTGCACACAAAGTCGAACAAAATATGTGCAATATTTGGTCTGTGACACGAAGGCCAGCCATCTGCAGGTCCTGGCCAATCATTTACAGAGAATAAACACACACACAGTCCACGTCCACCTGCAAAGTACACATGAACACAGCAGCCCTCTGTTTGCGTAATTCAATATACTCTCCCCGTCATTCATACACACCACCCATACAAGCACAGCACACCACAGAAAGATTTATGACCAGCCCTCAGCTGTTGAGGTGTGCACTGAAAACTAAATAAAACCACAATAAACATGCTTTCAGTTTCATTAGATGAATTCAACTTATAAGCTGTTGCAAGATACAATCAAGGAAGAATCACACAATATGCAACTGCTCTCCAACAAATGTTTCATTCATTATAGCAGATTTGCATCATAGCACCTATAATTTCTTGACAAATCAAATCCTAATAACTTATAATATATATATATATATATATATATGAACAAAGTAAAAATCCTGTTGTTGTTGAGCCCTGAAAAAGTAAATATGGATGGACAGTTTAATAATTTTTTTTTACTAACAAACATGTATACCACATAACATAATATACATGTGTCACACAATCTCCATCTGCCATGATAGTCAACATAAAACTACTATAGACACACACACAGGTGACCTAATGCCTACTTTTACGCTTTAATGAAGTTTGGGGCCTTTTATATTATTATTAACGCGTATGAAACACTCTGTCATTATAAGAGTCTGAAAATCGCGTCAAAAATCCATCAAAAGGCAGAAAAAGTCTTACCTGGTCTGTCAGGAATTGCAGGCGCTCACCTGTGCGTCTGTCAGCTGTTCTAATCTAAAACACAGAGCGCGTGAGTGTCTTCCCCAGCGTAGCGCTCTCAGCCAATCAGAGCATGCGTTACACTCAGAGCCGCAGCTGATTGGCTGAACGCCTGAGACTGCCTGTAATCAACAGGTTACAGTAAACACTGCTGTTCAGAATGAAATATTTGCTTAAATGCTGTCTAACACAGTCTGTGAAACGATATACAGATTGTCACAGTGGTAAACATACATTATTGTCACATGACCTCATCATGTTACGAACGCGAGTGTTACAACAAAATCGCGATTATAATAAATAGAACGTTACCGTGCGTTACATTATCGACCAAGAACAGGCCTTAAGTTGAACAAGTAACCTCATTAGAGCGCTTCACTTACACAGTCCTGTTAACAGAATTCTACTCTAACACCTAACCGTTGTTTTTGTATAGAAAAAGCTGCATTTAGTTTCATTTCACTGAGCAAATGTTGGCTAGGGATGGGCGTTACCACTTATTTTGTCTTCGATAGGATACCGATACTTACAAAGGCCAGTATCGTCGATATGGATACCCATAAACGGAACTTTTAAATTATTAAATGTATTATTTAATTATTAAGACTAAAATAGGTAATGACACCCATTTAACATTATATTTGAAATGCATTTTAACATTCAAAACGTATTCGAGATTTTCGAGATTTTGTTTACACATGGTTAAAATATGTTTAGTGTAGTGGTAAGCAAATCTACGAATACTATAGTTGAACTACGGTCACTGTAGAGTTAAACCATGGTTCATTATCATAACGGACTGCAAGTTGCACCCATAAAATTCGACCTTTTTAGTCTGACAGTGTATTATTTATATTAACATTAGTTACTGAATAGAACATGATCAATATGGATTTCTATAACGTTCAGTTTAAATAAATGCAATTGCACAAATTAGCCTATAGGCTACCATTTCAGTTTGTTTATTGTGAAATAACTCAATAACTTTCTGTCCACTGGTAGGAAATGTTCTGGACTGCGTTTCACAAAAGCATCAGTGGTTTCTTATGATAATTTTGGGGAAAGCAGCCCTGTGATATGTCCATCCCTAATGTCCTTTGAGGGCATTGGTACATAGGTCCGATATTTAGCAATTTCAAAAAGCAAACAAAAGTAAAGCTCTGAGAAATTAGCTCATGGCTTTTGTTTAACGATGACATTCCACCTGGTCATTCATTGACTTGGTTACGGTTATCAAGTTTATGGTATGTAATCAATATAAACCTGCCTGAGCTCTGGGCGTAATCTGAATTCAAGTGCTATCAGCCAGAAATAGTTCTTCACTGGTTCTTTGTTGAAGTGAAGGTGCTGGAAATAACCATTAAACAACATTTGTAATGACTTGACTGTATATTGATCATGTTATTTGCCAGTTTCACAACCCTCATGTTGTGTTCTGGACATTTTGACCCACAGAGTATTTTCGTTTCCCCAAAAATACTAGTTTTTAAATAAAATTTAATAAACCTACTGACTTAGAATAAAATCTGATCATTTTTGTACATTTACTGGGATTTTTTTTCCCCCACCTTGTGTTACACTTGTCATAAATGACCGGCCTACAAAAATTGCTTATACATTTCTCATCTTGTATTCAGTCTTTTTTGCCAACTTGCTTTCTTTCAATTAGCACAGGTTTTGTATGTATGTTTGGAACTGATTGATTGTAGGCCTCACTGATCTAAGCTTACGCACCTCAGTTTTGAGTGAAAACTGGCAAAATTATCCATAAGTAATACTCAAAAATGAAATGCATAAGCTGAGATCAGTGAGAGGGAGATCAAAGATAGATGTTACAGAAGGTGACCTCAGTCTCGCTTTCATGACAGATCAAGGACAAGATCGGACAATTAAAAGGGAGGCTCCCTTTAGACATTCTTTTGTGTTATTGAAAAATATAATGCAAGAACTGGAAGGCCAAATGGAAAATATTATTAATGATGCAAAATCTAAGTGCTAACGAGACTTGCATAAATCGTCCCGTGGTATAAAAATATGAATATGAATCACAAACCACAAAACATGTTTATTACTGATGTGTTTGGATTGAGCTGCCCGTCAGAAAAGGAAGTTCAGTCCAATGATTTGTGGGTTCCTGGATCCTTAATGCTTTTTTGCTGTGTTTTCATTGAGTCAGACACATCCCATCATGAACACACTCTTCTTTTACAGTTTCAGCCCTGTGATATGTCCATCCCTAATGTCCTTTGAGGGCATTGGTACATAGGTCCGATATTTAGCAATTTCAAAAAGCAAACAAAAGTAAAGCTCTGAGAAATTAGCTCATGGCTTTTGTTTAACGATGACATTCCACCTGGTCATTCATTGACTTGGTTACGGTTATCAAGTTTATGGTATGTAATCAATATAAACCTGCCTGAGCTCTGGGCGTAATCTGAATTCAAGTGCTATCAGCCAGAAATAGTTCTTCACTGGTTCTTTGTTGAAGTGAAGGTGCTGGAAATAACCATTAAACAACATTTGTAATGACTTGACTGTATATTGATCATGTTATTTGCCAGTTTCACAACCCTCATGTTGTGTTCTGGACATTTTGACCCACAGAGTATTTTCGTTTCCCCAAAAATACTAGTTACTGGAATCCCATTGGACTAAAACCTACTGACTTAGAATAAAATCTGATCATTTTTGTACATTTACTGGGATTTTTTTTCCCCCACCTTGTGTTACACTTGTCATAAATGACCGGCCTACAAAAATTGCTTATACATTTCTCATCTTGTATTCAGTCTTTTTTGCCAACTTGCTTTCTTTCAATTAGCACAGGTTTTGTATGTATGTTTGGAACTGATTGATTGTAGGCCTCACTGATCTAAGCTTACGCACCTCAGTTTTGAGTGAAAACTGGCAAAATTATCCATAAGTAATACTCAAAAATGAAATGCATAAGCTGAGATCAGTGAGAGGGAGATCAAAGATAGATGTTACAGAAGGTGACCTCAGTCTCGCTTTCATGACAGATCAAGGACAAGATCGGACAATTAAAAGGGAGGCTCCCTTTAGACATTCTTTTGTGTTATTGAAAAATATAATGCAAGAACTGGAAGGCCAAATGGAAAATATTATTAATGATGCAAAATCTAAGTGCTAACGAGACTTGCATAAATCGTCCCGTGGTATAAAAATATGAATATGAATCACAAACCACAAAACATGTTTATTACTGATGTGTTTGGATTGAGCTGCCCGTCAGAAAAGGAAGTTCAGTCCAATGATTTGTGGGTTCCTGGATCCTTAATGCTTTTTTGCTGTGTTTTCATTGAGTCAGACACATCCCATCATGAACACACTCTTCTTTTACAGTTTCAAGGGCAAAGATTAGCCTGAATTAGCTTCTCTCAATCCACTTTTACCAACTGTGGCTTAATCCCACCGCCTGCTAAAACTATAGCTGTGTTTCTAGTGTTTCATCAACACATGAACTTAATATACTCACCTGTAGCTTGTTAATGTCATGCCCTACACCAGTCGTTCAGCTACAACAGAACCACAAACGCAGTTAATAGAGAACCAACTAGATACATTAGAAATATACCAGGCTTCATTAAACATCAGCTCCTCTTTCAACTCAAGCAACTGTCTCAAAAAAAGCAACGGAGCGAAGCAAGGATGACAGATTTCAGATCAGGTATTCATAGGGGTTCCTGCATCAACTGCCACTGAGACGGATGGGAAAGATCTTGGTTTGAAGCCAAGTCCTGTTCCTTTAGTCCATGAGCCCAATAGGGACATCTAGAGGAGAAGAAATGCCAAATTGAAAGCAGTTAGCATGAAGAATATCTCAGCAAATCATTGTTTAAAAATATTATGTTAGAAATTTCCAGTGGAGATCATCGGCTTAATACTATGTTGATCGATTGATTTGTTTGTTTATTTATTTTTTGTTACCTTTGTTTACCTATTTTTTTACCTAAACTTCAAAAATATTCAAAGTAGGCTTATAGTTCTAAAATATTCATCATTAAAAAATATTAATAATAACAATTTCACCTGGAATATAATTTATTTTTATATTTAATAAAATTTTTATTATAATATTTTATTAATTGTATTAATTTATTAATATTTCAAATTATATTAAGCAGTGATTTCTTAATGAATTTATCTTGAATATGATTTTAACTTTTTTACCTGTTTAAACAGTTTTAGAGAAGAAATCTGCCTAAATATACTTGAATGAATTCAGATTTGATGTCTTAATATATCTTGAAGTATTGTTTCAAACAAATGTAAGATATTTTAACTGGACATTTAGACAAAAACCCTCATTAAGTTTTTGTGGTGCACTAACATTTGACAAACACAAAATGTTAAAAAAATTTCAAATCCACATTTTGAACAGTAAATATTGTTTTGCCATTTAAAATCAAATAAAACAGCAATATATTTTACAGTAGAAATATTGGATATTTAAAGTGTAAAACTTTGTAGGTCTTGCCAAATTTTTAACAAAGTAAATACACAACATTTCAGGTTTATTATGACATAACTAACCCAAACATTACATTATAAAGAGATGCCTTGTTTTGATTAGATCATTTGACCAATTCAGATCTTTGTCAGGACATTGTGTTGTTGCCATGAGGTAAAACTGAACTACAGACCGCTGAAGGGTGCAGGGATATTCAGGGCGGGACGGGCAGCTGCTGAAATCATGGAGGCCCGGCTGTAGTTCCCTAGAGAGACTATTAATTAAAAGGCTTCTAGAAATTCTAGAAACAGTATTTGTAGGCATATAAACTTTTTAATAAAAAAAATTTTGGACAAAGGATATTGCCCTTTTTGCTTTCCTATATGATTAGGAAAAATGTCAAATTAATTTGAGATATATGTGAACAGTTTGTATCTTTATTAAAAATGAATGTATGAATACATTTATTTATTTAATGTTTAGTATTATGTATTTATTATTACAAACTTATTATATATGTAATTAATTTACAATAATAACATTACACACACACACATATATATATATATACATATATATATATATATATAATTTGAGATATATGTGAACAGTTTGTATCTTTATTAAAAATTAATGTATGAATACATTTATTTATTTAATGTTTAGTATTATGTATTTATTATTACAAACTTATTATATATGAAATTAATTTACAATAATAACATTACACACACACACACACACATATATATATACATATACATATACATATACATATACATATACATATACATATATATATATATACACACATATATATATACATATACATACATACATACAT
>NW_015505568.1:7180-16960 GCF_001515645.1 Sinocyclocheilus grahami | reverse complement strand
AAAAAAGGGGATTTTGGTGCATTTTTTAACAATGGTGCAACACGTCACTGGACGTGGGCCGCGCACCTGTGCAGTGTTTGGAGTCTGACGTTGCTATGCCTGTACATCTGGCTGCTGGAAATCACAATCTGAACAGCAAAAATGTCCATGCCTAGAACAACACCCTATAGCAGAGAGAGACTAAACCAGTTTAACACCAGGAAGATCAAGCCTTGACTTTTAATACCAGCAATATAAACTTTATAGTACAACCCACATGAATGGATCACTGGAGAGCCACATGCAAGTGAATTACGACCAAAATTAATAACTGATAAAAGAAGGACTTTGTGTAGTTTAGACACAATCAATCAGCTCATTAACACGGGACTCATTATTTAATCATACAGGAGACTGGCAGGTATGTGAAAATGAGTTCCCTGACATGTAGATGCCAGTCACTCAAAGAACAATAAAAGACGCATGCCTACATGCCATTGATAAATATTCATTAATAAATATTATCACCAAAGGTTCTCTTAATTTGCAGGGTTTGTTGTTGACAAGTGACCACATAGGAACTCCCTGAAAACCACCCTAGCATCACCTCAGCAATCACTTCGAACACCCTAGCATGCAACCATCTAGCAATACCCTAGCAATCAGCTAGGACACCCTAACATCCACAGTGCAATTACCTAGAACACCTAGCTACAACTTAGCAATGGCCTAGCAACCACCCAGCACAGCCTTGAAACCACATAGCAATACTTCAACAACTATACAGAAAACCTTCAAAATCATCACCCAGAACACCTTAACAACCACCTAGAAACACCACAGCAACCACCCAGACCACAGTAGAAGCTCCCTAGCAATCATCCAGAACACATTATCTACCAAACAGCAACTCCCTGGCAACCACCCAGAACATGCCAGAAACCACGCAGCAATCTCCCAGAACACCCTGACAACCAACCACATAGCAACTCCCTAGCAACCAATCAAAGCACCTTAGCAACACCCTAGCAACAACTTAGCAACAAGCCAGAAACCACCCAGAACACCCTAGCCATCTAGCCACTCCCTGGCAATGATTATCATTCCAGAACATCCTGGAAACCTCTCACTTAGAACACCCTAGCAATAAAACAGCAATAGCATAGCAACCACCCAGAATAGAGCAGAAGCCCACTACCAATCATCCTGAACACCCTAGCAACCACAACTCCACGGTAACCGCCCAGAACACCCCAGAAACCACCTAGCAACCCTCCATCATCATCATCAAGATCATCGTCCTGGCACTCACCCACAACAATCTAGAAACCACCTAACAATCCAATAGCAATCACTTAGAACACCCTAGCAACAACAAAGCAATGGCATCACAGCCACTCAGAACATGGTAGAAACTGCAAAGCAATCTCCCAGAACACAGTACCAACCAACCCCACAGCAACTCCCTGGCAAGCACCCAGAACACCATAGCAACACCCTAAAAACAACCCAGAATGCCCTGGCAACCACCTAGCAACCACCCACAGGACACAGAACACAGTAGAAGCCCCATAGCAATCATCGGAACACACTAGCAACCACATAGCAACTCCCTGGCAACCACCCAGAACATCCTAACAACCATCTACTGTAGCAACACCCCAGTAACCACCCAGAACACAGTAACCGCCCCCTAGAAATCATCCAGAACACCCTAGCAACCATATAGCAACTCCCTGGCAACCACCCAGAACATCCTAACAACCATCTACTGTAGCAACACCCCAGTAACCACCCAGAACACAGTAACCGCCCCCTAGAAATCACCCAGAACACCCTAGCAACCATATAGCAACTCCCTGGCAACCACCCAGAACATCCTAACAACCATCTACTGTAGCAACACCCCAGTAACCACCCAGAACACAGTAACCGCCCCCTAGAAATCACCCAGAACACCCTAGCAACCATATAGCAACTCCCTGGCAACCACCCAGAACATCCTAACAACCATCTACTGTAGCAACACCCCAGTAACCACCCAGAACACAGTAACCGCCCCCTAGAAATCACCCAGAACACCCTAGCAACCATATAGCAACTCCCTGGCAACCACCCAGAACATCCTAACAACCATCTACTGTAGCAACACCCCAGTAACCACCCAGAACACAGTAACCGCCCCCTAGAAATCACCCAGAACACCCTAGCAACCATATAGCAACTCCCTGGCAACCACCCAGAACATCCTAACAACCATCTACTGTAGCAACACCCCAGTAACCACCCAGAACACAGTAACCGCCCCCTAGAAATCACCCAGAACACCCTAGCAACCATATAGCAACTCCCTGGCAACCACCCAGAACATCCTAACAACCATCTACTGTAGCAACACCCCAGTAACCACCCAGAACACAGTAACCGCCCCCTAGAAATCACCCAGAACACCCTAGCAACCATATAGCAACTCCCTGGCAACCACCCAGAACATCCTAACAACCATCTACTGTAGCAACACCCCAGTAACCACCCAGAACACAGTAACCGCCCCCTAGAAATCACCCAGAACACCCTAGCAACCATATAGCAACTCCCTGGCAACCACCCAGAACATCCTAACAACCATCTACTGTAGCAACACCCCAGTAACCACCCAGAACACAGTAACCGCCCCCTAGAAATCACCCAGAACACCCTAGCAACCATATAGCAACTCCCTGGCAACCACCCAGAACATCCTAACAACCATCTACTGTAGCAACACCCCAGTAACCACCCAGAACACAGTAACCGCCCCCTAGAAATCACCCAGAACACCCTAGCAACCATATAGCAACTCCCTGGCAACCACCCAGAACATCCTAACAACCATCTACTGTAGCAACACCCCAGTAACCACCCAGAACACAGTAACCGCCCCCTAGAAATCACCCAGAACACCCTAGCAACCATATAGCAACTCCCTGGCAACCACCCAGAACATCCTAACAACCATCTACTGTAGCAACACCCCAGTAACCACCCAGAACACAGTAACCGCCCCCTAGAAATCACCCAGAACACCCTAGCAACCATATAGCAACTCCCTGGCAACCACCCAGAACATCCTAACAACCATCTACTGTAGCAACACCCCAGTAACCACCCAGAACACAGTAACCGCCCCCTAGAAATCACCCAGAACACCCTAGCAACCATATAGCAACTCCCTGGCAACCACCCAGAACATCCTAACAACCATTTCACGGTCTCATTACTGCTGTAAACAATAATTAGCACATTAATATCCATGGTAATCGAGTCATCATGCATGTTCATGGGCACAATTACTTTCAAAACACAAGAGAGTCTAATACTGTTATCATGATTATAGTTTACCAAATGAAAACTAATGCCATATGAAATATGTAATAAATCGCTCACTATCTAGTCTCCTTTAAAGGGACAGTTCACCCAAAAAGGAAAATTTTACCATCATTTACTCACTCTGAATTTGTACCAAGCCTTCTTTCTTCTGCTGAACACAAAAGATGTTTTGAAGAATGTTGGTAACCAAACAGTTGCTAGTAGCCATTGACTTCCATAGTATGGGGAAAAAAACTCTGGAAGTCAATGAGGACCAGAAACTGGTTACATTCTTCAAAACATCTTGAAAGACATTCATACAGGTTTAGAGCAACTTGAGAAGTGAGTACATGACAAGAGTTTTAATTTTTGGGTGAACTGTCCCTTTAAGCATTGTTGCTGTGTGAAACAGACCTCAACTTTACCATGTGAATGCAAGAATCACAGCAGCACAAGGCTGGTATTATAATGCATGAGATGCATTCTTTATCTGACTAAGAGGGACTTTTCGAACAGAAACCATGAAGTGGCTGGATTTTGACTGGATGGTGTGCGTGGGGGTGTGTGGATGCAATGATACTGTTGCGCAATGTGTGTGTGTGTGTGAGAGACATGCTGAGGAATGTGCATGTTACATGAAACCGCAGGAACGTTGTGCTGAGTGTGAGTGTTTTAATAAAGCCCCATGTGGTCATCCTGTCTTACGGTCTGATGTTTGTATTGTTGGTGAAATTCAGAGCACAACTATGGGAAGATTCATAGTGGGAAAGACTCTGGCTCTCTTGTGAAGCATATTTCGTTCACTTACATTTACACAACAATGGGGTGGATTGCACAAACAACATGTGTGGGCCATATTTCATTGCAAAACGAGAAAACATTTATTTTGCATAAAGAAAACAAAGCTTGCTCACTTGCTTGCTTATTTTGTTTGTTTGTTTGTTTATTCCATCATACATGAAAGGCAGTACAACAAACGGTACTTCATAAATACTGTAATAAATGTATTATTGGTACTGAGAACATTACTTTTTGTTTGCATTGCATTTGAATGCAAATTTAAATATGAATAGAAAAACAAAAATGTTTCATATAAAGAAAACAAAGCTTGTTATTTATTTATCCATCCATTCATTAATTTATTCATTTTTGTGCATTATGGTAAAGAGAGCATAACTTTTTGTTTGCATTACATTTTAATGCTCTTTATGTAAAATAATGTATAATGATGTAAACTAGATGTAAATTATAATTTGACAATTATAATAATTACAATAATGTCAAACAATAATTCTACACTGAAAAAACTTGGCTTTAAAACAATTATCTCTCCGAAATAATCAGTGAACTTCAAAATTAATTAGATTTTTTTTAAATAATGTTTTCAAACATAGTTCAATAATCATTTATTTATTTGGATGCAAGATTCACTCAACAATGACTGACCTACACAAAATCTCTCTTAAACAATTTATTTAAAAGTTGAATAAATACTGTATATTGTTCAGCCGTCCAAAAAAGAAAAAAAAAACCTTAAAGTCAAATAGCAACAAACTTGTTTCTGTCGTTTGAGGTGTGGGACGAGACACTGCGTCTGCTGGCAGAAGCATATGCGGCAAAATGCATCTGGGATCATAACCCTCAACTAAAGGAATTCAGAATGGGTGAAAATCTCTTTTTAGGCACTGGACCATTTAATGCAACCAAAGCAATGATGGACTGGTACGACAAATACCCTAACTAAACGTAAATAAGAATGAATGAGCAATGACTGAAAGAATAAATACTGATGCAGAAATATTATCTATTAATAGATTTGCAACTCGTTTCTTTGCACACACACAGGTTTGGAGAGCACGCGGATTATGACTTGGAAACCAATAACTGTCCTGAAGATAAAATGTGTGGCCATTACACTCAGGTGAACACGGTTTCTGTTCGGTGTGTGTTTGATTGGTTTTCACAGTCTGAATATGCAGATATGATGATGGGTTTCTCTGTTGTTGTTCCAGATGGTCTGGGCAGACAGCAATACAATTGGCTGTGCTGCGCATTTCTGTGACAAACTTGAGCATCTGGATTTTGAGAAGGCCACTCTTTTCGTGTGTAATTACTACCCTCAGTAAGTGCATTCGAATAATCCAGACTGAACATGACCTTGGTGTTCTAGAATGTGCTCTAAAACACTATAACATGACCGGTTTCACACCGAGAACAATAACTGTAAAGATAACTATATTAGAGTCCACACCAGTGGATGATATCATCTGTTTATTCCAAGCATGCGCTCGTCTGCCACTTTAAATTCTCGGGCTCGTTATAGCAGGATTTATACTGACTGGCAATGTTTTTATCGTTATAATAATAATAATAATGTGTTATTTATATAGTGCCTTTCAAATACCCAAGGCTCTTTACATAAGGTAAATAACATAGTATACAAAATATGAACAGCCAAACAGCAGACAGAGGTGAAATAATGTGCAATATAAAAGATAAGTTATATATTAGTTAATATTCAGAGCGTGTTCGATTTCAAAAAGTATTTCTGATATTTCTGCTGCAATTTTTACACTTATGGACGATTGCTAATATATAGTGTTATTGATCATCTCCATCAATAATTCACAGATTAGCTGTTGGACACAACAGACATTACTAGATGGCAGTGTAACTTAATAAAACGGTTGACAACGCACTGTTTCACTGGACTCAATATAAGTGACTGTTTTATATGTTCAACACACAATAACAATTAAATGGGAGTTTAGTACCTGTATATTCACTTTTAGGTCCCATTTATTCACTTTTAGTAAATAAACATTTAAAAAGTGTTAAAAACAGACTAAAATATCATTGTACTCTAGATTGTATACCGCTTTTGTTCGATAAAATGTTAATAAGCATTTACATATTGTAATGATTCATCAACACGGCTGGGATCCATTTGCAGTTTTATTTGAAACTTAATCAGACAAGCAGAGATCAAGACACGGATAAGGCAGTATCGTAGGGTAGACAGAATCGTGATCATAGACAGACCTGAGATCTGGGCAGGCAGATATCTTCGGAAACTGGGGCAGTATCCAGAGCACAAGTCCAATAGGCAGGCAGCAAACAACACGAGATAAAGGCAGGCAGAGGTAATAACAGAAGGCAGTCCAATGTAACCGGAATAACACTCAGAGATGTTCACCAAGGCAAAACAAGACTTTGAAGTGTACCTGGGTGAAAGAGCTCATTAAATAGTCTAACATAATGGGGAACAGGTGTGGGGCACGTGCCTCTTCATTACTGGCAGCCATCTTGGTTTGACTAAATTGTACATAGGCTACTGTAAAATAATAGATTTTTTTTTCAGTATTAAATTTACATTAAATAGTTCAATAACACCCTATAAGCTCACAACATCCCAGCATAAACGTTCCCGATAAAATATGTTTTTATTTAAGCATCAACTTAAATAAAGAGAGACTGACGTTCCAGCGGATGACGTAGGACGCAGGCGTAGCGTAAGAAACCAAGGCAACGTCTCATTTTAATCTAGTTCATCTTGATGTATGCTACTAAAATAACTAAAACTGAAATCAAAATAAGAAAATATCTAACTTAATATAATTAAAAACTATATAGACGTTTAAAAAAATACAAAAATGACAAAGACATCACTCTCTTAATTATATCAAACTAACACTGCAGCCTACCACTAATGAAAAAAAAAAAAAAAACAGCAAATTTGTAGATGCTGTATTGACGTGTTCAAATCGGATCAAATCAAGGGCCTCAAAAATGATTCATTTCTATTCATTCAAGCGTAATAGGATTAAAACACTTGTCCAAAATAGCTACTCCAGCACTAGAATCTCCTCATAAGATCAACACTGTTCAGCAGGACTGATTAATATTTACATAAAGAACCAAGCAAATGTCAACATCTCACAGTTCATCTGTGCAGCGAGATCAGATCCATCAGATGCGATATTAATTCACCAAACCAAACAGCACTTGAACTTTCTGCTCGTCGTGTCCCGAGTGTGACGCTGACGCTGTCGACGTTTATGACCCTTTTGGCTTGCCATTACGACGATCGACATGACTGATTGCTTAGTTAGCAACGTAAGTGCTTAAATCACACTCCATATGCCATAGACGTTCACTCAGCTGAGTCAAAGCGCCTCGGCTTTCTGACGCACGACATAACAAACACGCTTAAAAGCAGAAGCAAACAGAGCTCATATTGCGCCTTCTGCTTTGTAGATGGTTTTAAGTATCAGTCATGATACCTAGTGCTTTGTAAATAGCAGACAGCACAGTAAAGTAATACAAAAAATATTTATTTAAAATTTTGTATTTATATTTATATTATTCATATATTATTATTATGATTAAAATTAATCGATAATAATTTAATTATTATAATAATAATAATCATCATCATTATTATATAATAAACATAAATATTAGCATTTATATTTATTTTATTATATTTATATAATTATATTAAATTATATCAGATTATTTATTTAATTATTTATTATTTAAAAATATTTAAGGTGATTTACTTATGTATTATTTTAAATGTTTACAATTATTTAAATGTATTTAATCACTTATTTAAAATTGTATACATACAATTATTTAAGTTTATTTATAAAAATTGTATATTTAAGTTTTTTTTGTTTGAATATTTATTTATATTTAATATTTATAATTATTTACTTAGGATTATTAAAGCTTATTTAATTATTTAAAAATATTTAAGATTATTTACTTATGTATTATTTTAAATGTTTACAATTATTCAAATGTATTTATTCACTTATGTAAAATTGTATACATAAAATGATTTGTTTATTTATAAAAATTGTATATTTAAGTTTTTTTGTTTTTGTTTGAATATTTATTTATATTTAATATTTAAAATGATTTACTTAGGATTATTAAAGATTGTCTAATTATTTATTATTTAAATGCAATCATTTACAATTATTCACTTATTTTCATTTTATATTAATTTATTATTTAAATGTATTTATTTTAAATAATTTAAGATGATTTGTTTGCTTATTATTTGTATTTTATTTTATTTATTTACTTATTTAAACTTTCCATTTCAAATCAGAGTTTGTGAATTTATCTCTGACTGGTTTGTTTCCTGGCTTACAACTCTTTATTGGCAAGTGGGACTGTTTGATCCAGTGGCATCTCCGTGGGTCTCTGCAGGCCTGTTGTTCAGATTGATGGACCTCATCACGATGAAGCCTCGGCCTAAAACTGCAGGATTGAGTTCCACTGGGCTGGAGAGCCTTACCTCATCCTGCAAACCAACACATCCATCATGACCGCCGTAAGCCTGCTTGACAAACACCCACACCTCTGAGGAGCATCCCATCGCTCTGATGCTGGATTACAATGAAGACGGAGAACTCATCACACCTGCAAATGAGGCAGGACGAAAGAAAGAGAAATATCCAGCTCAGTGATCTCTACCTCCAGAGCTCAGACGATCGCTGGACATTCAAAGATAAGATAATAATCAAATGACTGAAAGGTCACGGTTTTCATAAAACTGAAAGCTGTTCCACACATGACAGAAATAACATGTCTGTTATGAGGCAGACTTTTTGGAAAATTATATTATATAGAGTCGTTCTCACAAAACAGTGTCATTTGAGGGCTGTATGCACTGCGATGACTTCTTAATAAAATAATTGCCGGAATATTGAACATTTAAGATAGATATAACTATATTTAGTGTATAATGCAAAAGAATAGTAAAAAAACTTTTTATTTTTATTTTACATTTTATTTTTTTACATTTTTCTATGAATAAACCATTTCCGATTTTAATTCTTTTACATTTGAATAGGCTATTTACCTTTACATTTATGCATATGTGCTTTATAATTATACATCCAATAATCCATAAAACTACAAATAAAATAAATCTATAAAATAAATATAAACCAATATAGTAAATAAATATTTATTGTTTAATAAATAAATATGATTTATTTATATAAAAATACAAAATTAAATAAATTAAATGAACATTATTTTAATCCATATTATCCATATATAATTTATACATTATATAGATTTATTTATATATTCAGTGGGTACGGAAAGTATTCAGACCCCCTTAAATTTTTCACTCTTTGTTATATTGCAGCCATTTGCTAAAATCATTTAAGTAAATTTTTTTTCCTCATTCCAACATCATAAATAAGCCTTCAGACTCCAGTAATGCGCTTGTTTCTTTACAGAGATTGCTTTGGTTGAGACGAGACTGTGTGCATCAAATATATTGTCAAACATACTGACTGAAGATGGATGATACATAAAGCCTGGACGTGCACAGTTAATGAGTATTATATCTTATATTATACACACACACACACACACACACACACACACACACACACACATATATATATATATATATATATATAT
>NW_015505568.1:0-7161 GCF_001515645.1 Sinocyclocheilus grahami | reverse complement strand
GTGCACAGTTAATGAGTAATATAACGTATATTATACACACACATATACTGTATATATATATATATATATATATATATATGTATTTTGAAGTTTGATATTTTTTTTACCGTAAAGCATGAATATATTGAATAGCAATATATAGAAATATATGCATAGAAACCAACTTTAAAAAAAGCATCCCCTAAGCAACATTCACTAGAGTTAAAACTATAGAGTTAAGGAATCATTCTTTATTAAACTTTTCAACATTTCACCTGTTTTGTGTTTATCTGCTTCTTTCATTTGCTCTTTTTACATCGACTATCACTCTGTATAGACTACAATCAGATACAACAATAATTTCTCAAATATTTATTACAAGATAACTTGAGCATTCACTTCAATGATTTGAGAGACTGGATGCTTTCAGCTGATTTCCTATTGAGCTGTCTCCAACTGAATTGCAGAGGTCAAACTATTTAAAATATGGTGAATTAAGCTACAAACTCGATAATAATGCACATTGTTTCCATCGAACATGTATTTTGAGGAGCAGCTCATCATATTAATGTTGTGTTTCACTAGTTAGCAGTAAACTGGTTACCTCGCCTGATTATGTTTTTAGATTTGTGTTGGATGTTTCGATGTGGAAAGCGGTTCGGAATGGAAGTCAGTGGTATTAACCTTGTAGGGGGAAGTTGTGGCCTAATGGTTAGAGAGTCAGACTCGTAACCCAAAGGTTGCGGGTTCGAGTCTTGTACCGGCAGGGATTGTAGGTGGGGGGGAGTGAATGTACAGCGCTCTCTCCCACCTTCAATACCACGACTGAGCCCCTAACTGCTCCCCGGACGCTGCAGCATAAATGGCTGCCTGACTTAAGAGATCCTGACTGAATTACTGATTATAATGACTTATACCGTCTTTTTACGCATTGCATCGCGCCGCGTAAACATAAAACCATGTCTGCATTTGTGATCGGAGAAATGACAAACAACAAGCGCTACTCTACACTGCCCAAAACTCGCGTTTGAATCATCAGTGGCAAATTCTTTAAATATAAAAACATACTTACAGTCTGTGAGTCAGAACAGCCAGCATTGTAGTCTACTCTACCAGGATCAGGAAACAGTCCTCCATAAAATGTGCTGCACACATCTGAATATTTGGGTTGAAGTGTTCTGGAACAGTGTTGGAGGCAACAACAATACTACAGCGAGAATCAAAGTCACGCCTTCTTTATTCGCGTGAGCATTTGGGCGGCGTTATGCAAATCTTCCCACATAGTGAGGTAGATATGTGGGGGCGTGTTTAAACGAGGCGTTTTAGGTAGGCGTGGTTGACTCTTAACTTTTATAAAGAATATCTCTTTGGATTTGTGACTTTAGTCTTTGCAACTTTACAGATCTTCTTTATGCACCAAGAGCTTGTAACACTCCAAAGAGGAAGGAAAAAATGTAATCGCATCGTATGACCCCTTTAATGAAACAATACAAAACATCAAACTATTAAGGCAGTTATAAAAACAAAGCAAAGAAAGTATACACAGATATAAATCCCTTAAGAAAATAACCAATGTTTTAAGTACACAGTTATACAGTTAACCTATAGTTTGTGTAGAATCATGGTTAATTTGTGGTTACCATGTTTTTGTTTTTTTAGTAAAACCATGGTTAAGTTTCGGGATGTGTTGCCAGGTTAAATAAAATAAAGTAAAAAAAGTAGTACATTTAAAAGGACGCATGATGAATATAGAGATGCAGTTTTGACTGGTCTAGTATTAACAGGACTTTAGTAGGCCTTTAGATAGTTTCCATATAGGCTACTTGTCTAGATCAACTTTGAATAAAGAAAAGAGGTTTAGAGCCAGAGTTTTGACATTTGAAATTTAGCTAGCAGGAAACACAAATTAATTAAGTTGTATTTTGCTATATTCTCTTTTGAGCAGTCAAACAATCTAAAGAAAATATATGTAGGCCTATACTGTATATAACGGTAAAACAGTTCATTTGTTTGGGAATCGGGCTATACTGGTTGTGCTGTATTTAGCTGTTCATAAGGGTCACCTGTTAATGAAGTTGTCTACAGCGCGAGCAGCCGTGCCTCAGACCCGTTTTTTGCCACATTATTGTTGTACATCTTTTCATGTCTTCACAGCTGCTAAAGTGCCGTGCTTTAGCTAAAATTTATATTTTATACCGGGTTAAATCTGGGGTCGCAATGCTCAGTGTAGCAGCTGCCACCCCGGTAGATCCGCCCCGGAATGAGACTCTACACAGGCCTACGACATGATCCCCGTGGTTTACGGCTGTTGTGCTGCTCGTGTCAGTCAGTCTGGCGTTCAGGATCAAATCGTGCTCGTGTTCTTTAACCAAGAGGCAAAGCTGAGAAAAGAACCAAAATTTTCTTGCAAGTAATTTGTGTTTTTGACCTTCTTCTTCTTCTTTCAAGATATTGACAAGATGCGAGTTTTTGATCCACAAACATTAGTAATATGACATTTCTACAATATTTAATATTAATATATTAATTATTAATATAATACACATTTTATATATATAATTTGTGCACTTGTTTGACTTTTTTTTCATCTTTTTTCAATATATTGGCAAGTTGAGAGTTTCTGATCCAAAAATATGAATGTTTTAGTATTTATATAATGTTTCATAATTTATCATTTTATAAAGTAATATAAAGATATACATTTGAATAACTATATATATATAATATATATATACACACATATATATACAGTTTTTAAATGAACATTTTACTAATATACATATAGTAAAAATTCATATAAATTAAAATAATTTAATTAAATATTTTATATTTTTCATACAACATACAGTATAGTCTTATCATATATCATTTGACTTTTTTTTGTTTTCATCTTTTTTTTCAAGATATTGACAAGTTGAGAGTTTCTGATCCAAAAATATGAATGTTTTAGTATTTATATAATGTTTCATAATTTATCATTTTATAAAGTAATATAAAGATATACATCTGAATATATATATAGATAGATAGATAGAGAAAATCTTAATAATTATATTATTTTGTTTAAATGCAATAATTTCTAAATAAATATGTAAATGTATTTACATATTTATATATATATACAGTTTTTAATTTACAATTTCTAATATATATAGTACAAATTCATAGAAATTTAAATAATTTAATTAAATATTTTATGCAATGTAATACAACAATAAATCATACAACATACAGTATAGTCTTATCATATATCATTTGGTGTGACAGAAAAGCCCACGTTGTCCTCATTAACATACACGGGGACCTGGGGAAACATTCTCAGTGGAATTAACAAAAATAAACACATGCCCACTACATAGTGCACAACAACGCACTGCTGGGTGTCCGAGGATTATAACAGCAGTCACTCCTCCTACAGTGTTTGTAACCTGCTCATGTCCCTCGCAGCACTGAGCACAGAGCGATGGAGATCTGGCCTCTGCCATGACTCTTAGTGGGCGGCTGTGTGTTCGTGCCACCGGCGCAGAGTGGGAACAACTCCCACATCCCACCACAACACCTTGCAGGCTCTCTGTCATCGTGCAGCAGCGATATTATACTGTGTGCCACCTTTTATTTACTCACATCACTCTGGGTCTAAATGCTCTATATAACTAGGAATTACATACATTTCTGGATGACAAAGTACATCAATGCAGGCGAAAAACAAAAATGAGTCAGCATGCAAAGGGCTCTTTTATGAAATATAAATATATCAGAAGGTCAAAGGTCTTTTCAGACAGGCCTCTGAAGATATCTGTGACCTTTATCACTACAACAGATTTCAGTGTCCGTGAAGTTAGTCAAACTTTCTCCCACATGATGTGAAATACAGCTGTGTTAAGCTCATACACCTCCATCTGTTGTTTTCGAGTATCAGCACATGTTTGTATAAAAAAAAATTGGTCCAAAACGTTTTGGAGCCATTCTTAAAAATGTATGAATGTCAAAGCATTAGATCCAGGGTTTCCTTCCAGTGTTTCTACATCTGAGCATTTACATTGATGCATTTTATCCAAATATACTTTAAGTAATATAAATGTATACATTTATGTATATGGGTCAAAGACGTTAAGATGTCCGCATCAAAAGAAATTGACAAAAGTGATTTTATGTCCATAGAAAGCACATTAAATATAATGTCAACTTTTAAGGTTTCAAATAAGTTTTTGGAGAATAAAATGTCAAAATTTGGTTTAAATAATGTTACATTGTCATTCAGTGTAACACAATATTTATGTAAAAATTCAAACAACATGCTCATTCTGACTTGCATTAAAATGTATAAACGAATAATGGAGCATATTAAATTTTATTGTGTTTTAAATGAGTAAAAAAATCTTACTGACAAATGGGCAAAACCTAGGATAGTGGCAAATTTAAAAAATGTAAAATTACAACTAATTAGTATTTGAGGTGAAAGTAATTAGTCTTTTAATATGT
This sequence comes from Sinocyclocheilus grahami, assembly GCF_001515645.1. Classification (NCBI taxonomy): domain Eukaryota; kingdom Metazoa; phylum Chordata; class Actinopteri; order Cypriniformes; family Cyprinidae; genus Sinocyclocheilus; species Sinocyclocheilus grahami. Next base: position 2,700 of record NW_015505568.1, on the reverse strand, counting down.
CATAAATTGATTTTTGTTATAAATATGCCTGACAAGATTGTTACACTGAATGACATTTTAGTGGGTCTCTTCTGTAAATCAGGGGAAAATGTATGATATTTATGTTTTGCTCGGAAAAACAAAAACAAAATTGCAATTCAATTAAACAGAAAACGTTTTAAATTATTTTGGGAAAAACAACAACAATTTAAAGCAGTATTACACTTATTGTTTTTATGCTTAAACCCTTTTTCGTCTTTGACCCATGTACAATATGTATGTATATATATATATATATATGAATACAATGCATAAAGTACTATTAAATTATAAAATGTTTTTAAAATAAAAATAATCAAATGAATGTATTATGACATATAATACAACAATATTTTTATTTTAATAAATAATACTGTTTTTGTGTCCCGGAATGTAGTTTTACTTTTATATTGAAAGAGGCTGAAACAGGGTTGTAAATAAGGAAGTTACTTTTACTTTCAACACCTATTAAATTTTCAATTTTTAATACATTCTTGAAATTTAGTACATTCCCGTATCATGATACGTATCGGATATCCTTCACAACACCCCCCCCACCCACCGGAACGTGAATGTGAACCGACTGAGGGGGGCCCCACTCCGTACCTCGCACTGGGCCCCGCGTCAGCTGAGGACGGCCCTGCTCCCACATGCCATGTTTCTATATTACCTTAATACCTCATCACTTTATATTGTTTACAAATGCCAAATGTATATCAGTTACATTATCATTCCTGTTTTCTTGATATGTTGGATGAGGGTGGCGGTGTAGCCGCAGCGCGTTATGTTTGTCTGAGATTCCCTGCTCTCGTGGGACATCTAGTGTTTGAAAAACCATAAATGGCAGCTTTAAGCATCAAATAGCTACTTTTGGGGGCCACTTTTGCATGCATGCCGCATGGCTTTTCCCACAGCATATTTGTGGTCTGATTTGACTTTATGCTGTGTCACTTTCCTCTGGGCCAAGAACAGATTAGCTGTTCTATTCCCAGAAAACAGGATTAACCCCATCCAGGAGCTGTGAGGAAACGGATCGGAAGAGCCTGGATCCTCCCGTGTTAGGTCATCACCTCATAGTGGAAGAAGTGCATAAGTTAATTATGCGATGATCCAAATGTGCATGCACGTTTATGGGTGTTTTTTTTTTACTATAGTTTTGGTTATGTGAATTATTAAATGTATAAAATAATAGCAATAAAAGGCACCTTTCACTCTCTACAGATTAATTTGTCTACTAAACTGAGCTGGACGATGACATCACTGAATCAATGATGAACTGACTTTAACTGTTTGACTTTGAGTGTTTACTATTGTCTTCTGATCAGTCCTGCACAACGGCTTGTAGGGATTGTAGCCCACTCCTCAGTACAGAACTGATCAGGCATCTCTGTATACATATATACATATGAAAATCACTTTTATATGAAAGTCAAGAAAAATAAAATGTGGTTTAATCTCCTACAGTCATGACTTAATCACCAGAAATGGTTAAACAGTCTGGTGTGAGAATATAGCAAGTGTGTTTTTGAGAAGCCGCGGGCTGCTTCAGTCACGTGGGTGTCAGGCGGTCAGGCGGCGCGGTGGCACGTGCCAGCTGAGACAGATGAGTTGGGATTGTAGAAGTGGGTCAGATCTCTCAGCCGACACTGTTCTGGGACATTGTGTCCCGCTCATCTCTGATCTCTCTGCGTCTGTCTAATGACCATTACTGTCTCACTTCTGTCTGAATCCCTCTCTTCTTATCCTCATCTCTCATATTTTCCTTTCTGCATCCCTCTTATGCTCCTCTGCTCTGCTATATATATATATATATATATATATATATATTTTAGTTATATATTAATTTTCAAATTAATGTATTGTAATAGATGGGCATATAGATGTTCATATATATATATATATATATATATATATACATACAGTGCTGCTTGAAAGTTTGTGAACCCTTTAGGATTTTCTATATTTCTGCATAAATATGACTCAAAACATAATCAAAATTTCACACAAGCCCTGAAAGTAGACAAAGAGAACCCAAACAAACAAATGAGACAAAAATATTTTCTTTGCCATTGATTTATTAAGAAAAATGATCCAATGTTACATATCTGTGATTGGCAAAAATATGTGAATCTTTGCTTTCAGTATCTGGTGTGACCTCCTTTTGCAGCAATAACTGCAGGTAACGTTTCTTGTAACTGCTGATCAGTCCTGCACGACGGCTTGTAGGAATTCTAGCCCACTCCTCAGTACAGAACCACTTCAGCTCTGTGATGTTGGTGGGTTCCTCCTATGAACTGCTTGCTTCAGCTCCTTCCACAACATTTCAATTGGATTAAAGTCCGGAATTTGAGTTGACCTTGCCTTCTCTTTCATTCTTCTTTAACCATTCTGTGGTAGAACGACTTGTGTGCTTGGGGTCGTTGTCTTGCTGCATGACCCACTTTCTCTTGAGATTCAGTTCTCGGGACAGATGTCCTGATATTTTCCTTCAGAATTTGCTGGTATAATTCAGAATTCATTGTTCCATCAATAATGGCAAGCCATTCTGGACCAGATGCAGCAAAACAGGCCCAAACCATGATACCAGCACCACCATGTTTCACAGATGGGATATGGTTCTTATGATGGAATGCAATTTTTTCTTTCTCCAAACATAACGCTGCTCATTTAAACCAAAATGTT
>NW_015505567.1:1053219-1053542 GCF_001515645.1 Sinocyclocheilus grahami | reverse complement strand
TAACACTCCCCCACCTAAAAATCTTTTTTATGTTTTTAGTAGAGTGCACAAAGTCCAACAAACACTTAACTACAACACATTTTCCTCCTGAAAGCGCATGTACCTTTGGGCCATCAAAGCCCAACGCATTAAGCGCTGGTTATGATTATACATACATGATGAAAAGACTAACGGATAGTGGTCGGTGAAAACCACAAAAGGCACAGATGCACACACCAGATAAACGTCAAAATACTGTTTAATAGGTGAAGTCGAACCTACATCAATGTCATGCTGGAGAACGTCTCCGGTTACTTATGTAACCATGGTTCCCTGAGTAGGGA
>NW_015505567.1:1050936-1051880 GCF_001515645.1 Sinocyclocheilus grahami | reverse complement strand
AGAGGAAGATTTGTATAAACTTGTTAAATCATCTAAACCAACAACGTGTATGTTAGATCCTATTCCATCTAAGCTCCTAAAAGAAGTGCTTCCAGAAGTCATAGATCCTCTTCTGGCTATTATTAATTCATCATTGTCATTAGGATATGTCCCAAAAACCTTCAGACTGGCTGTTATTAAGCCTCCCATCAAAAAACCACAACTTGACCCCAAAGAACTAGTTAATTACAGACCTCAGATCTCCCTTTTCTGTCTAAGATACTAGAAAAGATAGTATCCTCACAATTATATTCCTTCTTAAAGAAAAATGGTATCTGTGAGGATTTCCAGTCAGGATTTAGACCGTATCATAATACTGAGACTGCTCTATTTAGAGTTACAAATGACCTGCTCTTATCATCTGATCGTGGTTGTATCTCTCTATTAGTGCAATTGGATCTTAGCGCTGCGTTCGACACTATTGACCACAACATTCGTTTGAATAGACTAGAAAACTTTGTTGGCATTAATGGAAGTGCATTAGCATGGTTCAAATCGTACTTGTATGACTGCCATCAATTTGTAGCAGTGAATGAAGAGGTATCATATCGATCACAAGTGCAGTATGGAGTACCTCAAGGGTCAGTACTAGCGCCGTTACTCTTCACGCTTTACATGTTACCCTTGGGAGATATCATCAGGAAACACAGTGTTAGCTTTCACTGTTATGCTGATGATACTCAGCTCTATATTTCTTTGCGGCCCGGAAAAACATACCAATTTGAAAAACTAGCGGAATGCATAGTCAATATTAAAAACTGGATGACAAGTAATTTCTTACTGCTAAATTCTGAAAAAAACAGAGGTGTTAATTATAGGACTTAAAAACTCTGCATGTAATAACCTAGAATAATATCTAAGACTTGATGGCTGCTCTGTCAATTCCTCGTCATCAGTTAGGAACT
>NW_015505567.1:1047166-1050462 GCF_001515645.1 Sinocyclocheilus grahami | reverse complement strand
AGGCTATATCTTTAACACCAAGCATTTCTGCAGACTCTGTTGATCTTCTCCTTGGTTCCTTTAACTCAAAAGTTAAGAATGTTATTGATGATATTGCTCCTGTGAAAGTCAGCAAGAAGACTGGCAGACAAAAATAAGCTTGGAGAAAATTAACCGCAGTACAGAATATGAAAATACAATGCAGAAAAGCTGAGCAGATGTCACGGAAGACGAAACTTTAAATTCACTATAGCATCTATAAAGACAGCCTTCATGCTTTCAGTGTGGAACTAGCCACAGCTAGACAGAGTTTCTTCTCAAACCTTATAAACAGTAACTTAAACAACGCTCTCACTCTTTTTTCCCAGTGAAATACTCTCTGACAGCAAATGCAATGAGTTTGCTTCCTTCTTTTCTGAGAAGATCATTAATATCAGGAAGGCAATTAGCACGTTCTCAAGTTATGCAAAGGTCAGACAGATTCGACCACAATATCAAAAAGAAGATACTATGTCTATTTTTGAAGCTATTGATAGCAAAATTTTGGAAGAAATAGTGCAGCACCTAAAATCGTCAACCTGCTATCTTGACACACTTCCCACATCTTTTTCCAAAAGTGTGCTTAACTGTTTGGAGGCAGATCTCTTAGAAGTGGTGAACGCTTCACTTCTTTCTGGGACGTTTCCAAACTCCCTGAAAACTGCAGTTGTTAAGATGTTTTGTGAATAAGGGAGCGAGAGAAAGAGAGCGTGTACACGCTCGTAGAGATAAAACGATGGCAAGAAAAACAAGGGAGGGGCAACAAAAAGTAAACAGAAACACAGATCAAGCCACCAACCATAACACTCCCCCACCTAAAAATCTTTTTTATGTTTTTAGTAGAGTGCACAAAGTCCAACAAACACTTAACTACAACACATTTTCCTCCTGAACTCAGCCTCAGCTTCTTCACTCTCATCATCCATTTCCTGCTCTTCCTGGGCTGAACCCAGCAGAGCACTGGCCCCTGGATCAGATGATGTTAAAGAGAGAACATCATCCTCCAGTGGCTGTCTCTCGCCCCCCGCCGATGAGCGCGAGAAGGAAAGTCCCTCTCTAAACTCATCGGCCAGGTCCACCTGAGATCCCCACGAGCTCATTCTCCTCCGTGCCTCAGCAGCGGAGGGTCCTGAACCGTGGGAAGCAGATGGCTGCCCCTCTTTCCTCGAAAAGAGAGACAAACGAGAGCGGAGTTTTTTTTTTTTTTTGGAAAAACAAACGCTCGCAGTGCACGCCGATTGCCCCCTCGGAGACATCGCGTGCGTGCTCTTTGCCCAAACAAAACAACGCATAGATCGTGTGTGTCATCAGTTGTTAAACAACTTCAGCACTGATGCACAGATCCTTAAATGTTTTGCTAGTGCTCACCATAATGAGATAAATAGAGATCGCTCTTACCACAGAAATGCACGCTTCAAACAAAACAGTCAATGAAGACGAAGAAGAGAATGATGTGTAGCTCCCGGCGCCGATTTATACTGTAGTCGCACCGGTAGTGACGTCATGGCTGTCGCCGGCCAACGAGTTGGTGTTTTTTCAATGTATGCTTCAGACACGGGTCACGACGAGGCGTTCCCCATAGCGACCCCTAGAGGACGCAGTTCGAAGTTCCCATTAAAGGGAACTGAAGTACATAAAGGGACATCATTAAACAAAACAGAATATCCTGCTTTTGATCGGCATCTAGATAAGACAACTGCTTTGGTAGAGAATTTAAAAACTGTTCTTCAAGCACCCCTGAGGACTTCACTTTAGAAACAGACTGGCAGACTTCATTTTCTCTTTGAGGATTAAGTCCAGGTTCCGACTGGTGTCTAACAAATGTAGTTTTATGCATCAAGGCATATTCATCTGCCAAAATAGCTGCCTGTTGCACCGTAGTCACTTTTTGTTTGTTCAAATAAAGAATGGTAGGTTCTGGAACACAATTTTTAAGGCTAAAAGAAGCTCATAACTTGCCGATTTAGGAGAAAATCTTACAAAAAATAGGCATGTCAGTCCTAAATTTAGGACTTTTAATTTTTGTTCTAAGAGTATTTCACAAAGCATTTTAGCGCTAAAATTAGCTCCTAAATCTGTGAAACGTTAGGAGTAGTGAAGAGGCCTCCTAAGTCACTAAGACCAAATCTGAACTATCCTAAAATGGCTGTTGCCAGCAATCTACCTCGGAATATAAACATTTTAGAAACATTTGACGATAATGAGCTTTTAAAAAGGTATCGGCTTTGGTTTGGAGGTTATCCCAACTCCAAATTTTTGATTATATCCTTAATATATAGGCTAGCTGTTCTCGCGTCCAGTTTGGTTTTCTTTTATGTTTGCATATCTTACTATCAACCATGATTATTCTACTCTCTAAAAGGCTGTTTATATGCATATTACCAAAATGTTATTAGTCACAGAAAAAAAAATTTCACATGAAGTGGCGAAATCATGCAGTCCGTGACGGACAAATTGTTAAAGGCTGGTCTATGTGGTAATATAGTACATCCATATGCTCACCTAACATTCATCGACCTCAAATATGGCTTATCATCTGAAATATGTATGTAGTAGCAACTTTACATGGCAGCTCAATCTAATGTTAGCCTAGAAAAAAGTGCGCAGTTCACATGTTTGTGCGGAGTGGAAACTGAATAGTAGCGTGCTTGGGCAATACTGCATGACAGATGGAGGCGCCGGTGCGATTATTGGCTCTTAAAATACTTTGTAATTTTTGGTCATACAGATAAGAGTAATGCATCTTTTGTATCTGTAAAGACTCTACGTTTATTTGTGTGCACTCAGAATAACAACGAAACGTTGCACTTTTGTAAAATAATAAAACCAAACAGGATGCGCTTTCTGCCGTCTCGGACTGTGAACTTGAGCGAGTCACTTCGAAACTCTGTGTATGCTTGCCTTATTACAGACATGAAAAATATATCTATAGAGAGTGAAACTTTTAAATGAACCAATTCAAATAGAAAACAAATATTCTCAGATTATGTAATCCGTATGAAACATGCATAGAGGTGCATGCTGCGGAAATGACGAGTCAGTGTCACCGACTTCATCTCTTAAACCGAAAATAGAAAGCACTAGTGTAATAATAAATTATTAAAACGTTAATGCAGTGTACTTGCTGTTTTTCCCTAACACATTCATAATTATTATATTTGCCGGTGCACTGTGGCAAGCCTTTTTTGCGTGCGCTTGAGTGCTTATTAGGCTATGTAGGCAATTAAAGGCTCATTATTATGATTTATATGGTTTATTAATAAAAGTGTGACTAATAG
>NW_015505567.1:1042681-1045013 GCF_001515645.1 Sinocyclocheilus grahami | reverse complement strand
TGGCAGCTCAATCTAATGTTAGCCTAGAAAAAAGTGCGCAGTTCACATGTTTGTGCGGAGTGGAAACTGAATAGTAGCGCGCTTGGGCAATACTGCATGACAGATGGAGGCGCCGGTGCGATTATTGGCTCTTAAAATACTTTGTAATTTTTGGTCATACAGATAAGAGTAATGCATCTTTTGTATCTGTAAAGACTCTACGTTTATTTGTCGCTTTCTGCCGTCTCGGACTCTGTGAACTTGAGCGCGTCACTTCGAAACTCTGTGTATGCTTGCCTTATTACAGACATGAAAAATATATCTATAGAGAGTGAAACTTTTAAATGAACCAATTCAAATAGAAAACAAATATTCTCAGATTATGTAATCCGTATGAAACATGCATAGAGGTGCATGCTGCGGAAATGACGAGTCAGTGTCACCGACTTCATCTCTTAAACCGAAAATAGAAAGCACTAGTGTAATAATAAATTATTAAAACGTTAATGCAGTGTACTTGCTGTTTTTCCCTAACACATTCATAATTATTATATTTGCCGGTGCACTGTGGCAAGCCTTTTTTGCGTGCGCTTGAGTGCTTATTAGGCTATGTAGGCAATTAAAGGCTCATTATTATGATTTATATGGTTTATTAATAAAAGTGTGACTAATAGTAGACTAATGCTTAAAATGAACGATTACTAGTCGACCAGAAAAATCTTTAGTTGAGGGCAGCCCTAATGCATACTGACTAATTGTTTACGAGAAGCCATATAAGATGTACATATACATATACTATTACTATATATACTACATATACGACTATTTGTTTAATTAGTGACACTTAGCCTGCATTTGGCTTAAAATGAACGATTACTAGTCGACCAGAAAAATCTTTAGTTGAGGGCAGCCCTAATGCATACTGACTAATTGTTTACGAGAAGCCATATAAGATGTACATATACATATACTATTACTATATATACTACATATACGACTATTTGTTTAATTAGTGACACTTAGCCTGCATTTGAAAATCTTTATTTGAATGTGGCAATTAACATTTTTATTTTAAAACATTTATTTGAATATGGCAACATAATATTGCGCTCTACAATATTTATATGAATAAATCTCTGACAGAGACTATCAGCCAATCACTGTGTGCATAGTTAGTAAGTATGCTGACATCATCCATAGCAACAAGGTCAACCCCGCCCTTACTCTTAGCTTAAGACGTCTATTCCTTAGTAAAAGTTTGTCTCAGCAGCTTTGTGAATAGGTTTTACGAGAAAACTCTTAGCTAAAAACTTTTACTGCTATTTAGGAGAACTCTTAGTGGTAAGATAAAATGTTTTGTGAATACGGGCCCTGGTCATTGTTGAGAGGCTGATAAATTGAGATAGTAGTTATAAGATGCCAACGAGGAGGAGAAAGGCAGAGACATCAGCTTCTTGTGGACCAGCCAGCAAACAGTGTCTTTTTGTCTTATTTTGTCTCTTTCTTGTTAGTTGTTGTCCGTTATGTTAAGTTCTTACTTGGTTGATAAGTTTGTCAATGTAGTAGGTCGAGTGAGTGAATAAATAGTCTTGAAGAGTTACATCGTACTCATTCTTGTTTGTGTTACATAATCTCTCTCTTTTCCTTCGAGCCGTTTAAATGAGAGGTCGTAACACATGAGACAAACACACGTCTGATACTGAGTCCGCTTGCAAATAATATTTAAAACGATGCCACCGTTCTCCACCATAATATGTAGCAAATTAGCTCAAACGTGAAATGTATATAAATAATTACAATTATTTATATGAGCTGCCAGTAGTAACTGTAACAGAATTAAATAACCATCAACTAATTTGTTCGTCCAGCGAAGTGTATGTTTAGTGTAAGTATATCAACTCTAAGAAAGGATATTTTCGTGGACACAGAAAATATCTTTCCTACAGTATTAATGCATTAAAGCATGTAGCTGGATCAAAATCTTAAAAGGGATAATATTCACAAATCGTGACAGAAACAGAAACTCATGTAATTTGTGCGCAAGTTTTATTAACTAAACGCTAACACATAACTAGTCTAAACAAACAAACGAATAAACATACACGTATGCATACATGGGGAAAGGGCAAATGAGACTTGATGGATGAAACCATCAGGAAAACCAGAAAATGAAGCTATGAAAAGAGTCAGTTAACCACCTCAGTAAAACCACCAGTGCCGTTTATAACGGGGTCTATAGCTTATACTAGACCTCTGTTTCGTTTAGTTAAATGTGCGATATTTGCATTGCCTTGGTCATTGAACGAGTGTCCGGATGCAGTCTCGGATGAAAGTCTTGATGGTTTCAAGGTTT
>NW_015505567.1:1030772-1040533 GCF_001515645.1 Sinocyclocheilus grahami | reverse complement strand
AAAGTGCGACTAATAGTCGACTAATGCTTAAAAATGAACGACTACTAGTCGACCAGAAAAATCTTTAGTTGAGGGCAGCCCTAATGCATACTGACTAATTGTTTACGAGAAGCCATATAAGATGTACATATACATATACTATTACTATATATACTACATATACGACTATTTGTTTAATTAGTGACACTTAGCCTGCATTTGAAAATCTTTATTTGAATGTGGCAATTAACATTTTTATTTTAAAACATTTATTTGAATATGGCAACATAATATTGCGCTCTACAATATTTATATGAATAAATCTCTGACAGAGACTATCAGCCAATCACTGTGTGCATAGTTAGTAAGTATGCTGACATCATCCATAGCAACAAGGTCAACCCCGCCCTTACTCTTAGCTTAAGACGTCTATTCCTTAGTAAAAGTTTGTCTCAGCAGCTTTGTGAATAGGTTTTACGAGAAAACTCTTAGCTAAAAACTTTTACTGCTATTTAGGAGAACTCTTAGTGGTAAGATAAAATGTTTTGTGAATACGGGCCCTGGTCATTGTTGAGAGGCTGATAAATTGAGATAGTAGTTATAAGATGCCAACGAGGAGGAGAAAGGCAGAGACATCAGCTTCTTGTGGACCAGCCAGCAAACAGTGTCTTTTTGTCTTATTTTGTCTCTTTCTTGTTAGTTGTTGTCCGTTATGTTAAGTTCTTACTTGGTTGATAAGTTTGTCAATGTAGTAGGTCGAGTGAGTGAATAAATAGTCTTGAAGAGTTACATCGTACTCATTCTTGTTTGTGTTACATAATCTCTCTCTTTTCCTTCGAGCCGTTTAAATGAGAGGTCGTAACACATGAGACAAACACACGTCTGATACTGAGTCCGCTTGCAAATAATATTTAAAACGATGCCACCATTCTCCACCATAATATGTAGCAAATTAGCTCAAACGTGAAATGTATATAAATAATTACAATTATTTATATGAGCTGCCAGTAGTAACTGTAACAGAATTAAATAACCATCAACTAATTTGTTCGTCCAGCGAAGTGTATGTTTAGTGTAAGTATATCAACTCTAAGAAAGGATATTTTCGTGGACACAGAAAATATCTTTCCTACAGTATTAATGCATTAAAGCATGTAGCTGGATCAAAATCTTAAAAGGGATAATATTCACAAATCGTGACAGAAACAGAAACTCATGTAATTTGTGCGCAAGTTTTATTAACTAAACGCTAACACATAACTAGTCTAAACAAACAAACGAATAAACATACACGTATGCATACATGGGGAAAGGGCAAATGAGACTTGATGGATGAAACCATCAGGAAAACCAGAAAATGAAGCTATGAAAAGAGTCAGTTAACCACCTCAGTAAAACCACCAGTGCCGTTTATAACGGGGTCTATAGCTTATACTAGACCTCTGTTTCGTTTAGTTAAATGTGCGATATTTGCATTGCCTTGGTCATTGAACGAGTGTCCGGATGCAGTCTCGGATGAAAGTCTTGATGGTTTCAAGGTTTGGACTTGCGATCTCGTTCTTCCAGGTTTGAAGAGTGATGAATTCCAAAGATGTTCTGACTCGATGGTGATTGGGAGTTTCTTCCCAGTGGAACGTGAAAAAGAGCTAAGCTGTCAGCAATCAGAAGATTTAGCAGAAGAGCCCGTGTTGAGAGCCTGAGCCATTGCGGGCGTGCCCGGTGGGCCCCAACATATGGTGCAGTCTAGCTTCATTTAGAATCTGAGAAGATGAGGATGTGAGCTAGAACTACTCTGGAGTACAATTTTTTTGGAGTACAAGGCGGAACTGTGCGTGAGCCCTTTAAAGTCTGAGAAGATTCACGCCTCTCAGGATGGGCTTGTCCAGTGAGAAACTTTACGAGAAAACTCTTAGCTAAAAACTTTTACTGCTATTTAGGAGAACTCTTAGTGGTAAGATAAAATGTTTTGTGAATACGGGCCCTGGTCATTGTTGAGAGGCTGATAAATTGAGATAGTAGTTATAAGATGCCAACGAGGAGGAGAAAGGCAGAGACATCAGCTTCTTGTGGACCAGCCAGCAAACAGTGTCTTTTTGTCTTATTTTGTCTCTTTCTTGTTAGTTGTTGTCCGTTATGTTAAGTTCTTACTTGGTTGATAAGTTTGTCAATGTAGTAGGTCGAGTGAGTGAATAAATAGTCTTGAAGAGTTACATCGTACTCATTCTTGTTTGTGTTACATAATCTCTCTCTTTTCCTTCGAGCCGTTTAAATGAGAGGTCGTAACACATGAGACAAACACACGTCTGATACTGAGTCCGCTTGCAAATAATATTTAAAACGATGCCACCGTTCTCCACCATAATATGTAGCAAATTAGCTCAAACGTGAAATGTATATAAATAATTACAATTATTTATATGAGCTGCCAGTAGTAACTGTAACAGAATTAAATAACCATCAACTAATTTGTTCGTCCAGCGAAGTGTATGTTTAGTGTAAGTATATCAACTCTAAGAAAGGATATTTTCGTGGACACAGAAAATATCTTTCCTACAGTATTAATGCATTAAAGCATGTAGCTGGATCAAAATCTTAAAAGGGATAATATTCACAAATCGTGACAGAAACAGAAACTCATGTAATTTGTGCGCAAGTTTTATTAACTAAACGCTAACACATAACTAGTCTAAACAAACAAACGAATAAACATACACGTATGCATACATGGGGAAAGGGCAAATGAGACTTGATGGATGAAACCATCAGGAAAACCAGAAAATGAAGCTATGAAAAGAGTCAGTTAACCACCTCAGTAAAACCACCAGTGCCGTTTATAACGGGGTCTATAGCTTATACTAGACCTCTGTTTCGTTTAGTTAAATGTGCGATATTTGCATTGCCTTGGTCATTGAACGAGTGTCCGGATGCAGTCTCGGATGAAAGTCTTGATGGTTTCAAGGTTTGGACTTGCGATCTCGTTCTTCCAGGTTTGAAGAGTGATGAATTCCAAAGATGTTCTGACTCGATGGTGATTGGGAGTTTCTTCCCAGTGGAACGTGAAAAAGAGCTAAGCTGTCAGCAATCAGAAGATTTAGCAGAAGAGCCCGTGTTGAGAGCCTGAGCCATTGCGGGCGTGCCCGGTGGGCCCCAACATATGGTGCAGTCTAGCTTCATTTAGAATCTGAGAAGATGAGGATGTGAGCTAGAACTACTCTGGAGTACAATTTTTTTGGAGTACAAGGCGGAACTGTGCGTGAGCCCTTTAAAGTCTGAGAAGATTCACGCCTCTCAGGATGGGCTTGTCCAGTGAGAAACGCTGAATTTCCAAGCGGGAGTTTGGAAATACTGGGGGGTTTTATGACCTTTTGTCTGAGAGCATGGTAATTTGCAAATGGAACTGGATTGGATGTTGACATGCAAACTATTAAAGATTCTTAGAACACTAATATGTTTCATAGGTATCCACATATTATATACACTCTCAATTAGAAGACAAATTCATAGAGGCCAAACATGGTATAGGTGAGTTTACATTAACTAGTGATCTGTCATAAGCATGCATTAAAACATTATACAATACACAAGACCATATACAAGGAGGTAGTAATCATACATGAAGACCTGGGGATATGCATGATAGGAAAGTCATAGAAAAATGTATCTATGGATTATTGAAAGAAGTCATTTCCTATAGCAGTATGTGTCTGTTTTAGAGAGAATTGAGTAGGGAGGAAGATTCTCTCTACATACTTTTAGGTCGTAAAATGTATCTGGTCTGGCTGAGGTGTCCTGGTTGCCATGGTAACCAGGGGCCTGGGGTCGTTCGCAGACATCCTGACACCCAGTATGTTTATTGGGTGAGGGGTCTGTGATTATTTGTTAATCTAATTAATAATTGATTTGTTAAATCTAATGATCAATTGTGTGTCTGATTGGTACAAATGCTACATTCATTATGGTTTAGAATTTAAGTAGCCTAATTAATCTCTGGTCAGGGGCAGCCCTAGTTTAAAGCCAGTCCTCCTTTTTTTCTAAAATCTTCCAGCTGTGCTGAAGGCACGCTCGCTGCTGCTGGCGGGGTCACTAAACACCGTCCTAGTCAGTCTTAACAGTCGTGGTTTCATGGTCTCGTGTTGTTTCCACCAGCGTGGCCAATCTTTTTCATCACCATAATTGGTAGATGTCTAAAATAAAAAAAATAAGGAGAAGCCTAAAACAGGCCCAATGCCCGCTGCCTGCTTCTGAGCTATGAAGTGAAAAAAAGCCCGGCCCATCGGGGCGTAAGTCGGGCTCGGGCTGAAATGCAGGGCTCTAGACGTCAGAGACACGGCTGTCTGAGTAACAACACATTAAATGGAGTTGTTACTCACGGAATATTCAAATTGGCAAGGTGTATTTGTCCGTTAAAGCGCAACACGACGTGCTTAAAAAAATTAAATAAATAAATTCCAAAGTCGTGATTTCCGGCCCCTAGCTTCCTGGGTTCATATGCCTGGCATATTCTGCACCCCCCATAACGGCGCCCCTGGAAATGACCTCTCTGGTGGAATACAGTAGGTTTGTGTGAGGTGCAGAGCAGAAGTTAAATTGTTAATCACTGAGAATATTATCCGGATTATTTTCCCGATCCACACTGTGAATTCGTGAAAATGCGTGCATCATTCAAACACACCTCACCACAATCTGTGACGAATGCAGGCGAGAGGCAATGAGCATTCAATTATCCTATTATCGTTTGAAGCGACAACATTTGAATTTGTAAAGAGTGCATCAGTCAGCATGGGCAATGCTGCTTATGGTCACTGGACTCACTGCTCAGGATGGAGATGAAGATCGCCGAATAAAGGCTTGGATTTGGGTCTGATCCTCGCAGTCGTATGGATTCGGAAGATTTGGATTACAGCGCACAAATAAAATTGTTCCATTTCGTAATTATTTTGCATTTTTTTGTGTATTTTATAGTTCTATTGTCAGTCACAGCATGTCGGAGAAAACACCTTTTGTGGCCCATGGCAAACAAAGTAAACATTACATGACAAGTAAAGGGTAAATGATTGCAGAAATGTTATTTATTTTAAGGGTTTAAAGTGAAGTCTTGCTATTATGTAGGCCTATTCTTGGAAATGAGCTGGCAGCAGATTTCACACAGAACAGAACGTAATGTTATCATTTCATATTAAGTAAACGATCAAACAATTTAATAATGCAATTAAAAACAAGGTCATTGATGTCATGATATGTAAATAATTCAGTTGATATGACAACTAAAAACAAAAATAATAATAAAATTAATGCTGTGATTTCAATATTCATAAGGATTAATTTTTAGTTGTCAATACGTGAGTTTTGTACGTTTAAATGCTGAAGATACATAAGTATTTGAACGTTTATATGCTGAAAATACATCAGTACTGTACGTTTTAGTGCCTGTAAAAACATAACTAAATGTACGTTTTATAGAACCACATTTTACGTAAAATACATATGAATTATCATGAGATCATGTTGAAAAACAGCTGCAGCAACACGGCTTTAAGAAAAGTTTAGACACAAGAAATGGAGCAAATTTTTTCACTGTGCAAACAGCTTGCAGCACTAATTTGTTCCCGATGTTCTCCAGTTTCACTTGTTGTTTCGCGTCATTCCCGTTCAACGTCTCGCTTGTGTTTTCGTGACAAAACATGGAACGGGATTTGGGGACGGGATAGAGTCGTTGGGTGACAAGAGTTGTTGTCAGCTCGTGTAGTGTGTGACCCCCTGTTGCGGATCATCACTGTGCAAACAGCTTGCAGCACTAATTTGTTCCCGATGTTCTCCAGTTTCACTTGTTGTTTCGCGTCATTCCCGTTCAACGTCTCGCTTGTGTTTTCGTGACAAAACATGGAACGGGATTTGGGGACGGGATAGAGTCGTTGGGGGACAGAGTTGTTGTCGGCTCGTGTTGTGTGTGACCCCCTGTTGCGGATCATTTATGTAGTGTCACGTAGTGTGATCACTACAACGACTTCAAGACAGCCAAGAAGTCATGTAGTCTGAACAGCACAGCGATCTGCCAACGTTTTAAGTAGTGTAGTGTGAACTAGGCTTAACTGTCTTACTATGACAGCTGTCAGTGTGAAAACCTTGTCCCAATATGTTTTTGATAAATTTTGGACACAGAAGGACCACTATTAAAGTGGGACTTAAATATGCCATGGAGGAATATATAGAAGATTTTAAAATAAATATGGTGGGTAACAAGATTAATTTGGAAGCGAGGGTTTACAGATGCAAGCAGGAGAAACCTCATTTCGGTCATTACGATCGCAGATGATAACATCCAGGATTTATGTACCGCAGGGTAAGATTTAATTTCAACGTCTCGCTTGTGTTTTCGTGACAAAACATGGAACGGGATTTGGGGACGGGATAGAGTCGTTGGGTGACAGAGTTGTTGTCGGCTCGTGTTGTGTGTGACCCCCTGTTGCGGATCATTTATGTAGTGTCACGTAGTGTGATCACTACAACGACTTCAAGACAGCCAAGAAGTCATGTAGTCTGAACAGCACAGCGATCTGCCAACGTTTTAAGTAGTGTAGTGTGAACTAGGCTTAACTGTCTTACTATGACAGCTGTCAGTGTGAAAACCTTGTCCCAATATGTTTTTGATAAATTTTGGACACAGAAGGACCACTATTAAAGTGGGACTTAAATATGCCATGGAGGAATATATAGAAGATTTTAAAATAAATATGGTGGGTAACAAGATTAATTTGGAAGCGAGGGTTTACAGATGCAAGCAGGAGAAACCTCATTTCGGTCATTACGATCGCAGATGATAACATCCAGGATTTATGTACCGCAGGGTAAGATTTAATTAGTTTACATTTAACCTGTATAATATGGAGAGGCACTGAAATGTAGACCTTTGTTTATGTGTTTTTGACCTACACTATACATGACGTGAGAAAATTTAGCTATTTAGGTTTGTACATTAGCATCTCAGTAACTTTAATGTTAGCTAGTTTTAGCCAGAGATACTTTGCTGAAGCACAAGACGACATTGACATTCTGCTTGAGCAGATGAAAATTGTAACTTAATGAGAGTATGACAACCAAAAAATGAACGTTTTCATCTTCATTGGGATTGGGGTTGAATGTTTAGGGACATTTTGCTCTGTTTTGTTTGGGTTTCTGAAATGGAATAAAATAAATTCCATTGCCCATCCTCTCAGGATGCCTGCAATCAGTGTTACAAATACACCAGGCAATTTTTAACAATCTGTAGAGCTACACATTTCGTTCAGTGGACTAGTTTTAACAAATCACCATTTGCATTTTCAAATACAAATGCTGAGTGTGCCCACAATGGACCCCACAATTTAATAGACTTGGCTAGATGTGTAAGGAGATGCACATTAAATGTCTCTCTTATGACTTTCATAATGTTGGGGCTTCCAATGTAGTATGGTTGGTCACTATTATTCAGAAGAAGCTCTGTGAGCTGTCTAATGACACCAAGTAAGACCGCATACATGTAGTCTGGAATAAGGCACCAAACAATATCAAAATATGGCATGTTTATAAGAGGAGAGGGAACTTACTCCTCTTACATTACTGTTGTTAGCTAATACAAGCTCCATATAAGAAAACATTCCTTTGGCATCTCTGTCTGCATATTCAGTTGTTGTTACTGTATACTTCACCTGGCAGTCTACTAAGGTACCAGGATGCAGGCAGAATCCACAACCAAAGTACCCATTAAATCGTGCGGTGTTCTGTATGGCTGGTTTGGCTTTTGAATCTACACAACAACATAGCCCAACAATTTTACTAGTTATGCATTCTCCATTTTTTCTCCATGTCACACCTTTGTCCACTAGATCTTTGGCCTGATCAACAAAAGGTTTGAGAAAAATGTGCATAGCTGGTTCCTGGGCACCAACACAAAGGCCTGCCAACATCACATTCTGGAATCGAATTTGGGGCGGTAGCTCATCCAAGTGGAGTTGAATAGGTCATATTGAAAATTTGGAAGATTTGTACACGGGTGAGCCATCAGAATTGAAATTAAATGAGAAATTGTTTGGATTTGACAGAATTTCACTTGCTTTTGAAAGCTGTGCATACATGTCACCATCATATATGTCAGAGATAAAGTGTTAATTTTTTTACTTTTCATATCTGTAGCCAATGTAGTTTGAAATTTAAGGACCTTGAAGTAGTGCCTGCATTTGAGGTGCAACTGGTACATTGATGAAAATACAACCGCTGCTCAGGGTACTGATTTCTAAAGGATCACTACATTAGAGGCACTGTGTAATATGTTTGTCTGTAACATTTTGTTGAGTACCGATGTATGATTTACATGACCTACAATAAAAGTGAAGTTCCAGCACTTCTAAATTATTTTTGAATGCATTAACATATCTTGATACAGGTACCAGCTCTTCGCCAAAAAGAGTATTTATTAGTTTTAGCAAATCGTGCAGTTGAGTCCCTGATATGTTGTCTAGCTGCATATGTCATTATCATTAGCACTGCCTCTGCTTTTGTGGTGGCACCTGCAGATGTAAGTAGATGGAGTCCATGTCTGGATTGGGGTCATCAGGGACAGTCTGTCTAAATGCATCATGTTCTGGAGTGTCAACTTCACTTTCTGTGTCACTTGCAAAAGTTGAAATACTGTCATAGTTATCATCTGAGTCATCCGTTTCTTGGTTTAATGTTAAAAGTAGAAGTATTCTGATAAACATAATTAAAACAACATATTGTGACAGTCTGATGTTGCAGTGTGACATGGGACAATAGACTGTAATCTCACCTCCACATCTGCAATACTGGAACCTTGATTGTTGGGGTCATCATATATGGGTAAGGTCTGTATAGTGGCAAGTTAATGTAACCTTATGTTGAATTCATTATTTTATTTTACATTCGGTCAATTCATGGTTTAAATAAAAAGAAGCATAAGAAATGTTGATGAATCTGTTTAGTAAGATTTTCGTGTATTTCCATATGTCTCATGCAAAGTTTTATACATGTTTGTTAGAAAGATATTTTGTGCGCCTGCCACTTTTAGGCAGAGCGTGCTTGGGAACAAAAAAAAAAAAAGTAAGCTCGAGTGTTGTGTGTTCGGCTGTTCATGCTGTTAGGCCGATGCTTCTGATTAAAAGAAGAAACGTGAATTATCACCGTGGTAAGCCATGTTTTAGTTATGTATCCACGCTGAAGAGACTGGAGCGTTTGCAGACAAAAATTAAGGGTTACAGACTGGTGGCAGCAGTGTTCAAGTTCAAGAGTTTCTGGAAGTTTCTCGGCTGAAGCATTCGATTATGAAGGCGCATTTTTTAATGCACCGTGAAGTGTACTGGTGAGTGCACAGTGACCAGTCGTCAGTTTAATTAAAGTGGATGACTTTACCACTCGCTTCATTACAAGTTCAACAGCAGTTGCGCAGTGAAAATGTCTACCGATTCTCGCGTGCTTCGTTCCCTACCCAGTCAACACGTGAGATCATGCGATGATCACAGTGACATCACACGATCCTCATTGTCACGAATTCGGTCCATGGACTTCCGTTTATTCACCACCAGAGGTCACCCTTTCCATTACATTGACTCTCGCACAACACAAACTGTTGCATAGCACCCCGGACTACATATCCCATCATTCATTGCACAGTTTGCACACAGCACTGATTGCACTCATTGCACACAGCTGTTTCTTATCACCTCACTCACTATATAACACCCACTCAAACTGCCATTCTCTGCTGAGTATTGTTTAGCCTGTACCCCTTT
>NW_015505567.1:1029460-1030728 GCF_001515645.1 Sinocyclocheilus grahami | reverse complement strand
TGAGATCATTGTGAGTTCGCACGATCCTCACAGTGTGAGTAATACATGAGCTCATTATGAACTCAAACGATCCTCATACTGTGATCCTCACAGTGTGAGTAATAGGTGAGTTCATTGTGAACTCAAACGAACCTCATACTGTGATCCTCACAGTGTGAGTAGTATATGAAATAATTGTGAGTTCATACGATCCTCATACTGTGATCCTCATGGTTTGAGTAGTATATGAAATCATTGTGAGTTCAAACGATCCTCGTACTCTGATCCTGACGGTGTGAGTAGTATGTGAGCTCATTGTGAGTTTCAAATTTTGAGCAGGTTGAGAGAAGGCAGTTCAAATATTAGTCACCGGAGATAGGATCATCTATCTTGGTGAAGATTACTAAAAGTTTTGCACCTGCAGCACACATTACATCCATTGATGAAGAAATGCAGATATGTTCTACATGCCTAAAGTATATAGAGAGATAAACCTTATAAACTGCTTGATTTTGTGTAACAACTTAAAATATAATCTGCATATACAATAAACTATAGTATTAATTTAGATCTCTCTACAGAAAGGATTTTGCAGGTTTTAATAAAATGTTATTTAATAACATTAGTAAGCTAAATAAGAATATTTCCAGTATGTGCCTCAGGCTTGCAAAGTATCGTCAATGGTAATCCTCTGCAAACTTTCAACACTTCGACGGTCAGCAAACTTTGGCTGTGCGTCTTGCGTCATCAGCCTGGAACTAAAGTTCAATTCAGTTCGGTTACTTCCAATCGAACATCAAATTTGAAGCAAAAGCAATAATTAAAGCATATATCGTTAAGGAGTGGCAACAAAAATGGGATACGGGAAACACAGGATGTCATCTTTATAAAATACAGCGAGAAGTAGGAGTAGTGAGGATATCAAAATTTTATCAAGTTTAAGGGTTGGTCACATGTTGAATAAAACTTTAAAATGAATAAATAAACATCCAACAGGATTATGTGAGCAGTGTTGCACACTTGAAATACGAGACTATAGACAAGCGTAATGAAATGAAGATCAGGTTCATCTTTAATAAACAAAACAAGCTAAAACAAAACCGAGCACAAACATGGCACATCTCTCTTTCTTGCTCACGCAGAATGTTCAGGACCCCAAAACTTTTTCTAGCTGCCCCACTTGCGCCTTCACAATGTCCTTCAATCAAAATAAATGAATAGTTGTACATAAAATAACAGTAAATAAAACAATAATAAAACAAAACCTGACATGCATCTCTACTTTTTTT
>NW_015505567.1:971217-1029020 GCF_001515645.1 Sinocyclocheilus grahami | reverse complement strand
ACAGTGAGTGTGCAGTGACCTCACATTGCGACCATCATATGAGCACAGTGAGTGTGCAGTGACCTCACATTGTGACCACAGTATGAGCACACAGTGAGTGTGCAATGACCTCACATTGTGACCACAGTATGAGCACACAGTGAGTGTGCAGTGACCTCACATTGTGACCACAGTATGAGCGTACAGTGAGTGTGCAGTGACCTCACATTGGGAGCATAGTGTGAGCACACAGTGAGTGCGCTGTGTGGTTACACTTTTAGCTCACTGTGACACACACATTGTGACCACACCATGAGAATCATGTGAGCTCATGGTGACATCATTGTGAGATCAAATTGTTGACTGGGTAGTTAACTGCATTAGTTAACATGAACTAACAATTAAAAATATCCCACAGCATTTATTAAGCTTAGTTAATGCTAATCTCAGCATTTACTAATACATTTTTAAGATCAAAAGTTGTATCTGACAACCTTTGTTAATGTTCTGTGAATTAACATGAACAAGAACATTGTAACTAACATCAGCTGAGATTAATACATGCTGTACAAATAGGGGTGTAACGGTACGTCTATTAGTAACGAACGGGTCATGGGGCAAATTCCAAATGGAAGTGATCATCCCTATGCCCTAGTCCCTTGGTATACTACTGTAACTACAGATAGATCAAGCAGGTACTTAAATCGTAAGTACAATGTAAATACAGGTAGGTACAGCATAAGTACATTGTATCAAATGCTTAATTTGCCATGTAAGTACATAGTTGTTAAGGCCACTTAATATAAAGTGGGACCAACATTTCAAATATCAGTATTCAATGTTTTATGTTTAAAATGTCAAAACAGCATGAATGCATTGGTAACTGCAGGTTAAATACATTCATGTCCTGCATTAAACAGTGTGTAAATGCATCTAAATGCCCCTTCTAATGCAGCTTCTGTGTTTTCTCTGAATTGCAAAGATAAGGCCACTTAATATAAAGTGGGACCAACATTTCAAATATCAGTATTCAATGTTTTATGTTTAAAATGTCAAAACAGCATGAATGCATTGGTAACTGCAGGTTAAATACATTCATGTCCTGCATTAAACAGTGTGTAAATGCATCTAAATGCCCCTTCTAATGCAGCTTCTGTGTTTTCTCTGAATTGCAAAGATTAATTTTGTCAATACTGATTTCATTTGCTTGGTAACAGCCCAAAAGACTTATTATTCTAATTGACAGATTCAATTTAATAATTTGACTGAAAAGATGATGCACACATTTAGATAAAAGGGCTTGATAAAAATATGAAGAATATTAAAAACATTAGGAGTCAAGCTGTCTTCGGTAGTCCTTAAGATATCAGCACATTAACACACTCAGCAAAATATTGTCTAATTATCAAAAAATCTATAAAATCTTACAGAATATGCAGAATATGAAAACCTTTAGGAGTCAGCTGTCCACGGTAGTCCTTAAGATATCAGCACACTAACACACTCAGCAAAATATTGTCTAATTATCAAAAAATCTATAAAATCTTAGAAAATATTGAGATATATTTTTCTCAATATCGCACACCCCTAATATATTTAACGTTTTGTTTAGAAAAATCTAAAAAGCAAAAAAGAAATCCCGCAAAGAGAAGTGCCCTTTATTTCTACTTGAGCCCATGCCCCTCAAAATGTATGTGCACGTCCCTGGCCAGGAGCAACTGTTTTATAACTAATTTTGAAAAGTACATTCACGTATAAGTTTATGTGTTTGTTTTTAAGAAGGGCAAATGCAAAGAATGGTAAGTGAAGGTTTAAAAGAAAAGAAAGGGTCTAAAACAGTGTGAATAGAAAGGTGCCAGTAAAAAAATAATGTGGGGTATGGGTAAGGTTAGGCATCGTTTGAATTTTTATGATTCCGATTCTTGTCTATTCCTAATTTCGATTCCAATAAGGTAAAAAAATAAATAAATAATAATAATAAATAAATAATCTTAGATATCATCTTATTGCAAAATATTTCATAGCTGAATACTATGAATGAAAATCAACAGGCTAAAGAACACTTACACAAGGATGTGTGTGCAGCAGAGAAAACAGCCCGTGAGTCTTCTTGACTTGAATAGTTTAAAATCACATTGAAAGTGTAGTTTGTTATAATAATAAAGGTGGATTCCAGGCACATTTTCAGTAGGACAAAAAAAGAGCATTTTATTTAACATGTTAACCCATACCTAGGCTTGACCTCACATTGTGACCACAGTATGAGCGTACAGTGAGTGTGCAGTGACCTCACATTGGGAGCATAGTGTGAGCACACAGTGAGTGCGCTGTGTGGTTACACTTTTAGCTCACTGTGACACACACATTGTGACCACACCATGAGAATCATGTGAGCTCATGGTGACATCATTGTGAGATCAAATTGTTGACTGGGTAGTTAACTGCATTAGTTAACATGAACTAACAATTAAAAATATCCCACAGCATTTATTAAGCTTAGTTAATGCTAATCTCAGCATTTACTAATACATTTTTAAGATCAAAAGTTGTATCTGACAACCTTTGTTAATGTTCTGTGAATTAACATGAACAAGAACATTGTAACTAACATCAGCTGAGATTAATACATGCTGTACAAATAGGGGTGTAACGGTACGTCTATTAGTAACGAACGGGTCATGGGGCAAATTCCAAATGGAAGTGATCATCCCTATGCCCTAGTCCCTTGGTATACTACTGTAACTACAGATAGATCAAGCAGGTACTTAAATCGTAAGTACAATGTAAATACAGGTAGGTACAGCATAAGTACATTGTATCAAATGCTTAATTTGCCATGTAAGTACATAGTTGTTAAGGCCACTTAATATAAAGTGGGACCAACATTTCAAATATCAGTATTCAATGTTTTATGTTTAAAATGTCAAAACAGCATGAATGCATTGGTAACTGCAGGTTAAATACATTCATGTCCTGCATTAAACAGTGTGTAAATGCATCTAAATGCCCCTTCTAATGCAGCTTCTGTGTTTTCTCTGAATTGCAAAGATTAATTTTGTCAATACTGATTTCATTTGCTTGGTAACAGCCCAAAAGACTTATTATTCTAATTGACAGATTCAATTTAATAATTTGACTGAAAAGATGATGCACACATTTAGATAAAAGGGCTTGATAAAGGTAAAAATGCCCATAAAATGTAAAAAAAATTATAATAATTTAAATTTACTGGAAAAGATTAATTTCTATCACTGCTGTGAACTGATCACCACACAGAATATGCAGAATATGAAAACCTTTAGGAGTCAGCTGTCCACGGTAGTCCTTAAGATATCAGCACACTAACACACTCAGCAAAATATTGTCTAATTATCAAAAAATCTATAAAATCTTAGAAAATATTGAGATATATTTTTCTCAATATCGCACACCCCTAATATATTTAACGTTTTGTTTAGAAAAATCTAAAAAGCAAAAAAGAAATCCCGCAAAGAGAAGTGCCCTTTATTTCTACTTGAGCCCATGCCCCTCAAAATGTATGTGCACGTCCCTGGCCAGGAGCAACTGTTTTATAACTAATTTTGAAAAGTACATTCACGTATAAGTTTATGTGGTTGTTTTTAAGAAGGGCAAATGCAAAGAATGGTAAGTGAAGGTTTAAAAGAAAAGAAAGGGTCTAAAACAGTGTGAATAGAAAGGTGCCAGTAAAAAAATAATGTGGGGTATGGGTAAGGTTAGGCATCGTTTGAATTTTTATGATTCCGATTCTTGTCTATTCCTAATTTCGATTCCAATAAGGTAAAAAAATAAATAAATAATAATAATAAATAAATAATCTTAGATATCATCTTATTGCAAAATATTTCATAGCTGAATACTATGAATGAAAATCAACAGGCTAAAGAACACTTACACAAGGATGTGTGTGCAGCAGAGAAAACAGCCCGTGAGTCTTCTTGACTTGAATAGTTTAAAATCACATTGAAAGTGTAGTTTGTTATAATAATAAAGGTGGATTCCAGGCACATTTTCAGTAGGACAAAAAAAGAGCATTTTATTTAACATGTTAACCCATACCTAGGCTTGGGAATCTAAAATCTATTCCAATTCTGGAATAGGATGCTTAATGTCAGGAATCATTTACTTGCTATAAAATTAAAATTTGATTCCTCTTACTGATTCCTTTGTGCACATTTTAATATGTCTTTAAACTATTCAAGCACAGGAAGACTCATGCTCTGTTTTCTGTCCTGCACACATAGGGGCATAGCCATCATTTCAGAAATGAGGGGGACAGAAATGTAAAAAAAAAAAAGAACGACTTTTGTCTAATTGACAGGCTTTATTTTTTCTTATGTCTTTTAATTGGATAAGAAATCAAGTGGACGATAACCAATCATTTGTATTCTATAATATTTTTTTCTGTGTTTTCCTAATGCCAATTTTTGGATTGGTTTATACAAACACATTCAATATCGCACACCCCTAATATATTTAACGTTTTGTTTAGAAAAATCTAAAAAGCAAAAAAGAAATCCCGCAAAGAGAAGTGCCCTTTATTTCTACTTGAGCCCATGCCCCTCAAAATGTATGTGCACGTCCCTGGCCAGGAGCAACTGTTTTATAACTAATTTTGAAAAGTACATTCACGTATAAGTTTATGTGGTTGTTTTTAAGAAGGGCAAATGCAAAGAATGGTAAGTGAAGGTTTAAAAGAAAAGAAAGGGTCTAAAACAGTGTGAATAGAAAGGTGCCAGTAAAAAAATAATGTGGGGTATGGGTAAGGTTAGGCATCGTTTGAATTTTTATGATTCCGATTCTTGTCTATTCCTAATTTCGATTCCAATAAGGTAAAAAAATAAATAAATAATAATAATAAATAAATAATCTTAGATATCATCTTATTGCAAAATATTTCATAGCTGAATACTATGAATGAAAATCAACAGGCTAAAGAACACTTACACAAGGATGTGTGTGCAGCAGAGAAAACAGCCCGTGAGTCTTCTTGACTTGAATAGTTTAAAATCACATCGAAAGTGTAGTTTGTTATAATAATAAAGGTGGATTCCAGGCACATTTTCAGTAGGACAAAAAAAGAGCATTTTATTTAACATGTTAACCCATACCTAGGCTTGGGAATCTAAAATCTATTCCAATTCTGGAATAGGATGCTTAATGTCAGGAATCATTTACTTGCTATAAAATTAAAAGTTGATTCCTCTTACTGATTCCTTTGTGCACATTTTAATATGTCTTTAAACTATTCAAGCACAGGAAGACTCATGCTCTGTTTTCTGTCCTGCACACATAGGGGCATAGCCATCATTTCAGAAATGAGGGGGACAGAAATGTAAAAAAAAAAAAGAACGACTTTTGTCTAATTGACAGGCTTTATTTTTTCTTATGTCTTTTAATTGGATAAGAAATCAAGTGGACGATAACCAATCATTTGTATTCTATAATATTTTTTTCTGTGTTTTCCTAATGCCAATTTTTGGATTGGTTTATACAAACACATAATAAGGCCGAATAGTTTCTATATTGTAATAAATGTTATGTCAATTAGCACTGCATTATTCATATACTATATTTATTACCTGGAAATGACCTGAAATGACCTTTTTTTTTTTTAGCTACAGCCATAGCTGGATGCCTTTATCCATATTAGGGATTTCCTGCACATCATAAGGTATTATATATTACTTCTACTGGGCCGTTTTGGACTTTCTGCGCGAGAGCGCCCTCCGGCTTCAAGTATGAATGAAACATGCACTGCATGTTCACATCATCTCATTTTGGATATGAATAAATCGTCTGATCATACATAGACTATCTTGTTTCTTCGCCCATGTGCATACACATCCAAATCACGAACACAGAAACTGACTTAACTGATTTAAAATGCATCTGATTGACAGATAAATCATAGTTGATCTATCAGCCAGATGCACGTAAAAATGCATGTGCTCTTATTTCAATGTTGTTACTGTTGAGGTTATTTTAGCTTCGTACATTTAGTTTAACTACACGATTTACCATTCAACTGAACTGTGTGCATGTATTTTAGACACTTACATTGTTCTTGCTCTATCCATGCAATAATTCTATCAACCGAGTTTTCTATTTACTTATACTGCTGTGTGCTCTGGTAATATCGACGGTATGACCCATTTCAGGAGATGGCAAAATTACGATTTAAAATCAGAGCATAGCTCACATTCACTAAAATATTGAAATGCTATGCTGATTCAAAACGACAACGCTTGTGATTGACAGTCAAAGCAAAGTGCGGTTTGAACGCCCCGCCCCACAGCTGAACTGGAAGTTTTGATTGGTTTTACACCCGAGTCAGACCTGTCTGTTATTGCCTGTAGTGCAGGGCTCCACCCCAGCAGTTTGAAAGTGCCCGTCAAACGCCGGCTCGCTCTGTTTCTCCATCGGCGCTCCTGTGTCTATTTTATTTGTACTTTTGGTGAAAAATAAATGTAGCGAAGTTGAATACTTTAGTTTTATTTTACTCAAGTAAAAGAGAAAGTACCACAATTTAATTATACTCAAAAATTTAAAAATGTTCTCAAGTATGTAACTAAAGTATTTGTAATTACACTTTCCACCTCTATGTTTTACTGTAACTTCAGCCGCTCGAAGCTCATGAACAAAAGCGCCAATCTCATTGGTCGGCCAGTTTTTAACGTGGCGCGTCAAACCAAAAAAAACAGTCCAAGGCGTTTTTTTTTTTAAATAACGCTTTTAAGCCTGCCGTTTTGCGCGCTGGTGTGCACACTCACATTGGCGGCCTTTGTTTAGTCACAAGGCGTTAAACGTCGGCGATAATCGTGCGTGATATTCGTCCCGGTGTGCACTTTAGAGTTTGTGCACACCTTTAGAGTGTCTTCTGGTATTTTACTTGATTGAATGAAAACGTTTTTATGGGGAACTCACGTCTTTGACCATTTTCTCATCTGATGATGAGAAAATTTTCATGTTGATAAGTTCCTGGGGTAATAGGCCCTAGGTGGCGTAGTCGACATACAAACGTTTTTTTTTCCCCCCCAATTGTATGTTTGACTTTGTCTCGTTAACCTGTCCCTTGGGCCACATATGCAAGTATCTTCAAACCCTCACAAGTACTGTTTTTGATTTTAGAGTGATGTTTTTTCCATCAAACGTTTGACTCCATAATTGTACTATTTGTGAGTGACAGTAAAGTTACTGAAAAACAAAGTGCAGAAGTGAATAAAGTGCTTTTTTTTAAAGTAAAGCAAATGACTAAACTGAACAAAGAAACAGAACATTTCAAATGTCACCATCGTCATCAAGTGGAGGATCACTTTTCTGTGAGTATGATTTGTTACATTTTCTGCATCAGCGGGCTTGCAATTCAGACACTGTAGTCTTTGAAAACTGCTTCATCACAGGGTCTGTGAAAGGAAAAATAATGAATCAATGGTTTTGAGTGGTATTTTTGAATCTCATATGTATTATAATTTGCATAGATATGCATAGAATTTCTTTGGGGCTGTTTACACCTGGTCACTTCATGCGTTTTCTCTGGTGTAAACAGGCCCTTTGACTGTTCTCAGTTTACCTTTCAAAGCTTGGACTAAATCCACATCAAGCTTGACATGAGCATCCATTTTATCCTCTTAACTGTTGTCACCATACAATGTTACATTGACCATAAGGTTAAAGAGGCCCAACATCTCTACAACAGAAGTGCTGAAAGCATGTTAGCATGACACTCAGAGCTCCAATAGTCACTTTATTAGGAAATATGTCAGCCAGAATTAAAGGGATAGTTCACCCAAAAATTTAAATTCTGTCATTAATTACTCACCCTCGTTCCAAACCCATAAGATCTTCGTTCATCTTCGGAACACAAATTAAGATATTTTTGATGGAATCCGAGAACTCTCTGACCCTCCATAGACAGCAAGGTAACTACCACAGTCAAGGCACAGAAATGTAGTAAGAACATCGATAAAATGGTCCATGTGACATCAGTGGTTCAACCATAATTTTACAAAGCTACGAGAATACTTTTTGTGTGCAAAGAAAACAAAAATAACAACTTACGATGCTAACACGACGCATGCTATAAATTATTCTTTCTGCCAAATGGACAATGTTTTTATAGTTGTTATATGACAGACAAATGCCACTACCTAGACTTTAAGCAACCATATACCCAGTGCATATAGTTGCTAGATAACTAGCTACTATGTGTCAGTGTCGTGTTACAGGTGTTACATCGTCTAATGTTAGCATTCCACATGTTAGCTAACATTTGCAAATGCACACCAGCACTGTCAACTTAGCAAAAACTCAGAAGTGAACTGAAAGTTAGTTAAACAAATAGCTAGTAAAAACTTACCTCCGAGGAGCAGTGTTTCCACGATCAGTATCTTCATCTATACGTGCTTGCTTTGACTTGGGAGCTGACCTGGTTTTCTAGTCAGGAAAATAAAATTAAGCGAAACTGGGATGATTTCTGCAGAAAAAGTGTTACCATCTCAAAAACATACAGCCGTGTGATTGGACCATTACCTGCAAAGCCGATTAAAAAAGTTTGGCTCTGATTGGTCAAATTGAATGTAGCTACTGCACTTAAAAAAAGCTTTCGACTGGCAATGACAAGTAACAGAAATTAAATATTTACTTAGAGTCGCAAAATAATGAGGTTCCAAATCTACACACATAGAAGCTTTAAGAAGCTGGGAAAAAATAAAGATGTAACAATGAATGTTCTATTTAATTAAACAGTTCACTCAAAAATTAAAACCGTAAATACACTAAATGTCACAAAAGTATGCTTGTGTTTTAGCATATTTCTTAAAAGCGCAACTAAGCATATATTTATTACCAAAGTACTTCTAGTATACTTTTTAAAAATGCATTAAAATGCAATTCAGTACACTTTTAACACACTTCAAGTAAGCATGCTAGGAATACAACTGTACTATAAATATATCTGAATTTCAAGTAAATTTTTAATACATTTAAGAGTACTTCTTTTTCACCTGGGCTAACTTGTAAATTAAGTGATCTTTCAACATTTGTCTAGCTTTGATGCTTGCTGACGTTTTTTTGCTCCATGCTTGCAGTTGCATAATTATCACAAAATCTTTTTAAAGTCGTTTTTCTTTGTTTTTGTGCTCTCCACAAAGCTTTCTGCAATTATCCCTTACTCACTTGTTTTCTTCTCGCATCTACTTTAGCCCCAGGCAAATTAAAGTCTACAAAAGGGGAGATCATTCAACCCTTCTTTCTTTGCTGGGAAAGTGTGACTCTGCACTAAGTCTCCCACACTCTGTTTTTTCAGTCTGTGTGTGTGTAAAGTCATGGAATTGATTATGTGGTTGTGGGTGATGGGATTTATTGTAGAGATGGTCAGTGTTTGTGGTGCAGGCCTGTCCTGTGGTCTGCAGGCCAGATTTGTTTCAGAAAGTCTGTATAAAGAGGGAGATGTGATCATTGGTGGTCTATTTCCAGTTCATGTTGAAGCACCAGAGCCTTATCATGCTTTTACTCAAATAAAGCATATTTCTCGCTGCCAGGGGTGAGTATTTAATATTAACTTAAAGACAAGATAACTGTTTAATGTGAAAATGGTCTCTCTAGAGGGTTTTTGTTGACTGTAATTCAGCACAACCTTAACTGACCCTGATATTCTACTCAGCCTAAAATAATAATATATTGTTTTATTGTATATATTTCAACATATTAGAATTATCACATAAGAATAAAAAAAAATTCTGCTATATAGTCATTCAGTTATTCCTCAAACTAACAAAACTTTACATTTTACATTTTCTTTCAGTGTTGACCTTCGCTCATACCGCTGGCTCAAAACTATGATCTTCACAGTGGAGGAGATTAATCAGGATCCTGTCCTGCTTCCAAACATTACTCTGGGGTACCTGGTAGCTGACACTTGCCTAGCTGAGGGCACAACACTGAGTGCTGCTTTAGCTCTGGTAACAGGGCAGGAGGGGACAGTGTCGGGAGCAGAATGCAGCGGGGCCCCAATGGTGCCTGTCATTATCGGTGACGCTCGATCCTCTGCCTCAATAGTGGTGGCTGACACGCTGGGAGTGTTTGATATCCCCATGGTATAATAAATTATTTATTTATTTTTTGGAAGTCACATTTAAAAATAATTTACTGTGACTTTTAAAAAGTGTTATTCATCAGTGTGTTATACTTTTAAAGATCATTATGTTCCATTGACATCCATAAAAGCTTTCCTAGTATTCACTTTACATTTGTAAGTACATTTTCTAAAATTTCCTAAACTGGAATATCCATATACAGTACATCACTGATAAAATTCACTTAAAATGCATATTTAAAGACTAGAGTTGTCTTGAATTTCATAATAATCTCTCCAGTAACATAAAAGGTTTACATGTATATTGAAACTAAGCATTCCTCTAAAGCTCTTAGGCTACAATGAAAACAAAAAACAAAAACAAAACATTTTTAAGTATAATAATTCTATTATCTATTATTTACTGAACTGGATTCGTTGTGTGAATAACATTAAAAATTATACCATTGTTGCTACATTGTTGACAATGACAGTGTGTGACAGTGATCCAGTCAGAGCGAATCTCCAGTTAACAGTTCTGTGAATTCACAAGTCTGACTAAAAATGAGCCAAGAATGTGAGGTCTTTGGAGCTTGAGTGTGCCGCATGACTGATGGAGCGAAGAGTAGGTTACTAATGCCGAATTTTAGAATTTGTTATTATAAATGAAAATCAAATTTAGATCACGACTGCCTGTTGTTTGTGAACTAAAGCTGCTGTAAATGGGCTCTTTAAGCCTTCTGTATGAAATGCTTGAATGTAGACATGTTCACATTTGTGTATTATCATCTGAAGGGGGAAGTTCTTTTTTTATAATTACATTAAAATAACGCAAATGAATGCCCATACATCTACCCTGCTGCCGTTGCAGTTTCAAATGATGTAAAACTAGTATTGCATAGAGTTCTTCTACATTAAAAATCAAGTACTTTTGTACTTTTACCCAAGTTAAGTTGAAAAGGAGTGCTTAATATTTTTACTGGAGTAATATTTTGTTAGGGTATCTGTACTTTTACTCAAGTACTTGATTTGTGTACTTTGTCCACTTCTGACTTTGACATGCTGAAATTGTTGCTCTGATACATTTTAGAGAGTAAGCAACTGTTATTTATTGTAGTTTATCCAATGTTTATTGAAAACTCTTTGTATTAAGTTAAATGTTTAAATAATTGTAGTAAGCATAACATTTCTAAGCATAAAATATTTGGTGAATTTTTTTACACTGTTTTTATCTAGATTTTGATCTGTGTTTTGTCTGTCCAGGTGAGTTATTTTGCATCCTGTGCTTGTCTCAGTGACAGTCGCAGATTTCACTCTTTCCTGCGCACTGTTCCCAGTGATGCTTTCCAGGCCAAGGCCATGGCCCGTCTGCTGCACCTGCTGGACTGGACCTGGGTGGGGGTGGTCGCAGGAGATGATGAATATGGTAAAAGTGGCGTGCAGCTTCTCTTGAAAGAACTGGAAAATACACAAATCTGTGTGGACTACCTGGAATTCATTCCAAAATCACACTCACAAAGCAGGATCAGGCGAACTGTGGAGAGGATCCAGAGTTCCACAGCTCGTGTTGTGGTAACATTTGCCATTGCCCCTGATATAGAAGTCCTGTTAAAGGAAGTGGTGGTGCAGAATGTGACCAACAGGCAGTGGATAGCCACAGAGGCCTGGAGCACCTCTATTCTGTTCTTTGACCCAGCAAGCAGTTCTCTCCTAGCCGGTACCATTGGCTTTGCTTTGCGTCGGGCTGATATTCAGGGTCTTGGTGCTTTTCTTGCCCAGCTGAGCCCTGCGAAGCAGCCAAATGAACCGTTTGTAAAAGATGTTTGGAAAGAACTTTTTGGGTGCTCGCTGGCACAAGACTGGCAGCCTTCATCTAAAACTCCAAAGTGCACAGGCTCAGAGAATGTGGAGAAACATGGCCGCATCTACACAGATGTTTCACAGCTGAGAGTCAAACACTGAAAGAACAAGGTGCATCCCAAAGGTTGTGGAGTTTCTGTCTTTGCAAGATACAATGGGAATTGTCCTGACAGTCTTATCCGTCACTGGGGCGACCCTAACCACAACTGTTCTGGCAGCCTTTTTCCATCATCGTGACACACCCCTTGTACGGGCCAACAACTCAGAGCTGAGCTTCCTACTATTGGTGTCACTCACTCTCTGCTTCTTGTGCGCGCTGGTTTTTATTGGCCGCCCTGCGCCGTGGAACTGCATGCTACGTCACACCGTGTTTGGAGTGAGCTTTGTGATCTGCATCGCTTGCGTCCTCAGTAAAACTGTGGTGGTGCTGGTGGCTTTTCGGGCCACTCTACCTGGATCAAATCTGATGCAATACTTTGGGCCCATCCAGCAGAGGGCAGGCATCTTCCTTTGCACACTGGTTCAGGTTGTGATATGTTTACTGTGGCTGCTGCTGGCTCCTCCTCTGCCCACAGAGAATGCAGGAGGTGAGCTTGGTGCTCGAGTGATCCTGCAGTGCACGGTGGGATCTGTTGTGGGGTTTGTACTAGTGCTGGGCTACATCGGTCTGTTAGCAGTGGTCTGCTTCCTGCTGGCCTTCTTTGCGCGAAAGCTTCCAGACAATTTCAATGAGGCAAAATTCATTACTTTCAGCATGTTGATCTTCTGTGCTGTGTGGATTGCATTTGTGCCAGCGTATGTCAGCTCACCGGGGAAGTACACGGTAGCTGTGGAGATTTTTGCTATTTTGGCTTCCAGTTATGGCCTGTTGCTGTGTATATTCACCCCAAAATGTTATATCATTCTGCTTAAACCTGAGAAAAATACAAAAAAGAACATGATGCCCAGATAATGTGTACAAAAGAAAGGCTTTTGTGATGAGCCATTTTCATAATAGCATTATCTATAAATATGTACACACTACAAACAAATTCTACTCTATTAATCAGTTTGTGATGATATAAGCATAGATTTCGGTGCTGGGTTCCCACTAAAGTTTTTTTTTTTTTTTGTATTATGTTTATTTATGTACTCTAAGTCATCATTATGAAATAAATACAATTTTAAAAAATACATTTCCAAGTACTGAGCCCTGAGGCACCCCAGTAGCTAGATGTTTCGACTTGGACACCTCACCTCTCCAAGATACCTTGAAGGACCTATCTGAGAGGTAAGACTCAAACCACTGGCATGTGGTTCCTGAGATGCCATTTTCCAATAGGGTTGACAGGAGTATCTGGTGGTTCACCGTATCAAAAGCAGCAGACAGATCCAGCAAAATAAGTATGATTTGGAAGCCGCTCTTACCAGTCTTAGGCTTCAACAACTAAAAGCAAGGCAGTCTCGGTCGAATGTCCACTTCTGAAGCCAGATTGGTTGCTGTTCAGGAGATTGTTCTGTGTGAGAAAGGATATACATATCATATCAGATATGTATTCTGATTTAGAATTTAGACATTATAGAAAATACCTATCCATGTGTGAGATGATAATATAAAATGTAATAAATAAATAAATATATATCAGATATGTATTCTGATTTAGAATTTAGACATTATAGAAAATACCTATCCATGTGTGAGATGATAATACATATAAAATGTAATAAATAAATATATATAATGTAATAAATTAAACATTACCTTGTCATAGTGTCTTATAATTTATACAGATAACTGTTATATATGCCAATAAAATAAATATAATAACCATATTAGAATATATTACCTTATTTATTACTTATA
This sequence comes from Sinocyclocheilus grahami, assembly GCF_001515645.1. Taxonomy (NCBI): domain Eukaryota; kingdom Metazoa; phylum Chordata; class Actinopteri; order Cypriniformes; family Cyprinidae; genus Sinocyclocheilus; species Sinocyclocheilus grahami. Next base: position 1,015,245 of record NW_015505567.1, on the reverse strand, counting down.
TTACCGCTTCATCATTAACATATCATACAAATATATATATAAATTTGTATTATAATGTTGTGCTCTATCTGTCACTGTCACGAATCCTGTCCATGGACTTCCGTTCGATCGCCACCAGAGGTCACCCTTCCGTTACATTGACTGTCAAATTACACAAACTGTTACATGTCATCCCGGACTACGTATCCCATCATCCATTGCACTGATTGCACACAATCACACATTACCCCCACTCAGATCCTTTTCAAACTGCCGTGTATTGTTTGCGTATATCACTCTCCTAGTGGTAGCACATTACGGAGCCAGTTTCCTGCCCTAGTTTTTAGTCCTTAGTTCCTAGTCATAGTCTTGTCTTGCCTGCTTTCCCGTGTTACCTGATTATTGCATGTTTATCTTGGATTAATCTTTTGCCTTTCTGTTTGGGACTGTGTTTGCACCTCGCCTGGACTATTGCTCTTGTTATTGGATTTCCCCTCTTGTCAAGCCCTCTGGATAACTTTCACTGTCGACTGACTCATGCCTTCCTTTGCATGCTATTTCTTTCGTCTTCTTTTGTTCAATGGTTGTTTATATGCTTAGTGCATATCGCCACCTAATTGATGGTTGTGCATTCATTTTAATTTTTTTATTTCATTTTAATTTAATCATTTAAATTTTTTTCTGTTTAATCTTTAATCCTTGAGAATATAAATTTTATTGTTTGTTTGATGCTAATTATATATTAAATAAGTCAAAAAAAGTATGATTTGGAAGCCGCTCTTGCCAGTCTTAGGGCTTCAACAACTAAAAGCAAGGCAGTCTCGGTCGAATGTCCACTTCTGAAGCCAGATTGGTTGCTGTCCAGGAGGTTGTTCTGTGTGAGAAAGGATATACATATCATATCAGATATGTATTTTGATTTAGAATTTAGACATTATAGAACATGCCGATCCATGTGTGAGATGATAATATAAAATGTAATAAATAAATATATATATAATAAATTAAACATTACCTTGTCATAGTGTTTTATAATTTATACAGATAACTGTAATATATGCCAATAAAATTAATAATAACCATATTAGAATAATATATTACCTTATTTATTACTTATATTAGCGCTTTATCATTAACATATCATACAAATATATATATAAATATATATAATAGGCTATATTACATATTGTAATATTATATAATGTTGTGCGCTGTCTGTCACGCCCACTGAAGGCTCATCAGTAGATCACACGTCCGCTGAAGTGAACTAACCCTGGAACATAACCTGCTCCGGAGCAGGTTATCTTCAGAGAGCAAGTTGCTATATACTTACATGCCCTGAAAGTTACCTCCGATTTTGGAATGGAAAGTTGAGGTTATCCACTCGCTTATCCTCAAACATACCCGGGTATGTCACATAACCTGCTTTTTGGAATAACCCCCAGGTGTTTTATTAATGGTGAGTATAATTATTTATTTATTTATTTCAATTAATATAATCGATTAGATATCATAATATTTAGGCTATAATAGGCTATTATAAATCTGGTTGGTTTGTATTGGTGACATAATATGTAAATGATATGCGTACCGCCCGTGAGACTTGCACTTGTACCATAGTGTGGCTCAGTGGAAAAAAAGGTTGAGAACCACTGAAATAAAGCCTTGCAAATGGATCCGCACATCTCACGTCTTGGTCGCCCCGTTACAGTCACGCCCACTGAAGGCTCTTCAGTAGATCACATGTGCGCTGATAGCGCTGAAGTGAACTAACCCTGGAGCATAACCTGCTCCGGAGCAGGTTATCTTCAGAGAGCAAGTTACTATGGTTACTTACATACCCTGAAATTAACTTCTGATTTTGGAACCGAAAGCTGACGTTGTCCGCTCGCTTATCCTCAAAAATACCCAGGTATGTCACACAACCTGCTTTTTGGAATACCCCCCTGGTTTCCAAGACAAAGTGTGTTATACTGTTAATACAAGTGAGTATTTAATCTAACAGGATGAGTTTGATGTAGTTGTTATTTCAAGCGAGGGAAAATATGTGTGAATTGGACGGAAGACTACTGCTGGAAGCTGATCGACTTGGACGATTCAACAGTTTGATTTAAGTTAATCTCAGCCCACTTGTACAGTATGACTGAATAAAAAAGAGAATATTTTGTAGGACATCACTTCAAGATCTTGCCCCTTTGAGTACCGTGAGCTAATTTGGTCCTCTAGCATCGGTGGAAAATGGAGCTTGCGACTGATTCATCTGCTTCTCAGTTCACTGGATTGGGAGTCATTTGTGGACGCTCATCGCTGTTTCTTGGGTTCAGCTCACATTAGGACGTTGAGGTACAGTGTTTTTTTATTTGTTTTGCACTGTGAGCGAAGGGACCATTTGAGTTCTAGGCCACTATGAACCCGAGCATCGTTCAGGCCTGCAATGGTGGGAGAAGGGGAGTGTGTGTGTGTTGTATGTATGGGCCCTTATGTGATCATTTACACCTTTGTTTCTTTGTCGGGTTATTGTCTGGGTTAGGTAAAGTGATGTAGTTCCTTAAAGATAAAGAAAAGCTAGGATGGAGTGACCGGGTAATTTGCATTTGGTTATGTAAGTTTATATCAGTGAATAGGAAAACATGCATTATTTGACACAGAGTATTGTTCAGTCTTTATTGTCTTTATTTTTTGTGGTGACACAATAGTATAAGAAGCTGACTTGGTTGGTTTGTATGTTTGCATTTTTTCTCTCAACATTGATGTTCTCACTGCAACCGTCAAGTCACCTTTATTTATATAGTGCTTTTAACAATACAGATTGTGTCAAAGCAACTGTACAGCATTAATTAGGAAAATAATGTGTCAAAAATGCAAAGTGACAATAGTAAACACAAATTTTTAATTTAAAGGCAGTTCATCATTGAATTCAGTGATGTCATCATCCAGCTCAGTTCAGTTTAAATAGTATCTGTGCAATCAAGTCAACGATATCGCTGGAAATGAAGTGTCCCCAACTAAGCAAGCCAGAGGCGACAGCGGCAAGGAACCAAAACTCCATCGGTGACAGAGTGGAGAAAAAACCTTGGGAGAAACCAAGCTCAGTCGGGGGGCCAGTTCTCCTCTGGCCAGACGAAACCAGCAGTTCAATTCCAGGCTGCAGCAAAGTCACATTGTGCAGAGGACTCAACTGGCACCTGTGGTCTTGTCCCGGTGGCCGTCTGAGACAAGGTCTTTAGTCTTTAGGTCTTTAGATCCCCAGGATCTGTATCTGGGGCTCATCTAGTTGTCCTGGTCTCTGCTGACTTTCAGGGCTGTAGAGGTCCTCTCTAAGTGCTGATCCACCATCTGGTCTGGATACGTACTGGATCCGGGTGACTGCAGTGACTATCTGATCTGGATACAGACTGGATCTGGTGGCTACGGTGACCTCGGAATAAGTTAGAAACAGACTAATATTAGCGTAGATGCCATTCTTCTAGCGATGTAGCAAGTATATCGGGTGTTATGGAAAGTGTTCCCGGTTCCGGTTGACCTAATTAATGCAGCCTAAAAATCCTTTAACGGATTTGAATATTAGAAATGTGTTAGTGTGTTATGTGTAAGCCAGGTTAAAGAGATGGGTCTTTAATCTAGATTTAAACTGACAGAGTGTGTCTGCCTCCCGAACAATGTTAGGTAGGTTCCCAGCAATCATGTGACGTCAGAGAGACGTTCAGATCATGTCTGTATAATGTCCGTTAGTTCAGAACCACTTTTGGAAGTCTTCTGGACGTGCAAAACTAGTTCAATTTCTGAACGTCTGACTAAGACCCCTTTTGGACGTCTGTGGACGTGCAAAACTAGTTCAATTTCTGAACGTCTGATTAAGACCCCTTTTGGACGTCTGTGGACCACACAAAGATCCTTAAATGAATTATTGGCAATATTAAGAAAGGACACTCCATGCTACACCACGAGCCCTGGGATCTGAGCCGAAATGTAGTGGGCAATACATTTATTATGGGTTAGAAAAGGGGATTTGTAGTTTACTAAGTCAGACAACGTCTTTCGTACTTGATCATGTTTCAGTAAACCTCAGCATCAATATTGATGGTGTCCCACTCTTCAAAAGCAGTAAAGTCCAGTTCTGGCCAATATTGGCGAAGTTTCACAACTTTGAGCCATTTATGGTAGCTCTCTTTTGTGGGGACAACAAACCATATCCTCTTGAGGAATATCTTGATGACTTTTTGATGGAGTGTAAACATCTCACAGAGAATGGGCTAATTCATGAAGAGAAGACCTACACTGTTCATGTTAAAGCATTGATCTGCGACGCACCAGCAAGAGCTTATCTGAAGCGCATTAAGAATCATAATGCCTATCACAGTTGTGAGAGGTGCATCACCAAAGGTGCTTACATCGCAAGAAGAGTGGTATTTAATGAACAGGGATGCACCTTGCGAACAGACGAAGCTTTCAGTGTAGTAGCTTACAAGAACCATCAAACTGGTGTCAGCCCATTCATTGCTGCAGGACTGTCTTGTGTTAGCTCTTTTGTCTTAGACTATATGCATATGGTCAACTTGGGAGTGGTTCGACGGATGCTAATATTCTTGACTCGGGGCCCAACACTTTGCCGCTTATCTGTAAGGCAAAGGAAAGAACTATCACAAAAGCTAAACAGACTGCGAGGGAAGATGCCTAGTGAATTTGCTCGGCAGCCCTGGGGTTTAGAAGAGCTGGACAGGTGGAAGGCCACAGAATTTCGACAGTTTTTGTTGGTACCAGGACCAGTTGTGTTATCTCCCGAAAGATACTACCATTTCCTATCCTTGACAGTAGCCATGTCAATCATGTTGGAGTCAGATGAGAGCACTCGCAATGCATACCTTCAGTATGCCTATGAACTCATGTCACACTTTGTCATGCGCTGTGCTGACCTGTACGGAAAGTATTTTTCAGTTTACAATGTACATGGACTGATTCACCTTCATGAGGATGTGCGTCACTTCAATTGCTCGTTGAATGATATTTCTGGTTTTCCTTTTGAAAACCATCTCCAACAAATCAAGAAACATGTACGGAGTGGGAAAAATCCCCTAGCACAGGTGACCAGGCGATTGTCAGAGATTGAATATGCAAACGCCAAAGCACAGCCTGAAGCACGATCTCGAATGTTTCTTTCTACAAAGGAAAAGGACAATTGTTTTCTCCTACGAGATGAAAAATTTGCTTTCATCAGAGAGAAAAAAATGGAGATGGCATTGTGGTATGCACCAGCGTTACACATCACCATTGTTTGAGAAGCCGTGCAACTCCAAACTTCTCAATATAGTGTACACAAGAAATGGGCAAGACAGGATGAAAAGACGACAACTGCTTGAAACGGATCTGTTCCGCAAGGTGGCCTGCCTCCCTCATGAAAATAGTGGTTCTGTCCTCATACCTCTCCTCCATGGTATAGAACACAGAATTTGAAGGTTGGCAAGTTTAATTAAAATCTTAATTAACCTCTATGAAAGGGATGGGCAAATTTGGTCCTGGAGAGCCACAGTCCTGCAGAGTTTTGCTCCAACCTTAATAAAAACTCACCTGCCTGTAGCTTTGTAGTAACTCTTAGACCTTGATTAGCTTGTTCGGGTGTGTTTGATTAGGGTTGGAGCTTAGTCTGCAAGACTGTGGCTCTCCAGGACTGACGTTGGCCACCTCTGCTCTATGTAGATGTGTCCAATGTTTGATATTGGAGCATACCGTGCACAAAACACAGCCAATCAGCAATAAGGAGTGAATATACTCACGATGATGCAGTGTGTGGGGGGAGGAGACAGCTCAGCTCAGTAAAGACAGACAAGAGAGATGTAGGGTGAAATCATACTAACACTTTATGAATGTGTTTTACTTGCCAGATCATGTATGCCAGAGCTGTGTGGGTGGAGCATGGTAAAGAAGTGGAGGGAACTGCGCCAGACAACTGGATTGATGCTGAAAAAAAAATCATTAGATGGCCAAAAAAAGGGGAAAAGGCAGCTTTCCTCAATCGGCACTCCCCTCAGGATGACTGGATGACGTTCACCTTGGTGAAGCGTAAAATGACCTCAAGTAAGCTTTTGTTAACGATCTAATCAGATTCTTTGCTCTTTGTCCAAATAAAAATTGTAAGGCAGCCAAATGAGAAAAATCAAGTCAAACTTATGGGTGCTCCAATAGGGAGCTGTATCGGTCGAGCACCCTTAGTCAAAGTGCTAGTAGTAAAGTCATTTTTATTGTAATTGTATTGTCTGTGATTTTTACTTTACAGTTAGCATTGGTGAATGCAATGATTATGACATGACGAGTCATGTTGAGGAGGAAGAGGAGGAAGATGAGAAAGCAGTTCGGAGGAAAAAGACCAAACACAACTTTGATGGCTATATTCTTGGTATGTTTGTATGATAATTGTTGAATCTGTCTTGAGAATCAAAGTCTATACACTAAATTAATATGGGGCCCTCAAGTTTCAGGTCACTTTTTTAACTGATCATTAGTGCATGTTATAAAATATATTAATTTGTACAATTACAGAATCTGACAATTTGGAGGAGGAAGAAGAGAACATGACAGGTAACGGTTTCCTGAGCTTGCTGACATTGCACACCTAAGTAGTTCTTATAGAACTGCAAAGTTATAAGTTTACAAAGTTAAAGCTCATTATTTTTACGACTGATGCTTCCGTTTAATTTATATACTGCATCTGTCTAGATGTCATTATGCCCTCCTTTCCCATTCCACCAACAAAGGTGACAAAGTCCATCCAGATGGAGTCTGCCGGATTTAACAAAAAGTCCACTGGTACTCAGTATCCATTACTTGAACCTACTAATTTCTTTCATATTTTTTTCTTGCATAATTATAACATGATGGTGGCTACGAAATCGTTGTTAATGTACATTTGCAAATTTTCAGACTCTGGACACTCGAATTTTGCCAGGTCTCATCAGACTGCTGTTGGGTCCAGGGACAGGTCCACAGGCAGTTAGTAATCATCATATTAAACCAGTCACCTCAAATACCAACTCATTTTATCAACCACAAAACATTTAATCAAATTTGTGTGTGAATACAGTTGAAGGATTTTTTAAAATTAACTCAGTGTTTTGTTTTTCAGACCCTGGATATTTAAATGTAAATTTAGTCAGTTGAGGGGTGCTGGGTCCAGTCATCAGTCCAGCCACAGTGATGTATCCCAACACAGTGACGGGTCCCAGCACAGCCAACGGTACCGACACAGGAAGCAGTCCAGGCAAAGCAACAGGTCCAGGAACAGCAGCCAGATGGGACAAGGCAAGCAGTCCAGGCACAGCAATTTGTCCAAGGAAAGTATTCATTCAAACCCTTATGTTCACAGAGGCAAGAACGTAAATGTTCTAAGCGGCAGTGTTAATGAACCAGTCACCTCGAATACCAAGTCATTTTATCAACCACAAACTAGGGATGCACCGATCTGATACTGGCATTTTCTGCCAGATCAGGTAACAGTCACAGGCAGGGCTCCAGAATGTGACTATCACATTTGCGACCAAAAACATTAATTTGCGAGTTAAGTTTTTGCTGAGGTCGCCACTGACGCAGCTCAGTTGTGGAGCGCAAGAGAGATCGAAATGACAGAGACGTGCAAGCAAAAGTGTACAAAAGAATGGTCTTATTTCGTGCACAACTTTCGCAAACAAACTACAACGGGTAGAGCTGTCAGCTGTGTGGATGACAATATCGTTAACAATTCTCTTATAAGCATTACTATGGCTTCTTTCTTATCAAGATCTTAGTCTATATGCTGTATTAATGCGTTAAATTATTATTTAAGTCGCACTTGCCATCCAGTAATCACAAAAAACTTTGTGCTTTGTTACTTTTTATTAAAGTATCAGCTTTAAAATTACGTCAAATTCATAACGAAATTCAAACAATAAATGTTTTTTTGCGCTCTTTAATGCGGCATGGTTGATTGCTTTAGCGCCTCAGTTAAAGCGGCAAGTGAGCCTATTATATGTTTCTCTTTACTGCTACAGTATAGTACATAATAAACATGAATTCAAAAGGTCGGCTATTTTATAAGAGATACAGTACAACTTACTGAAATGTCTCATGTAAAAGCTCATTCACTGTTTCAAACTGTGGAAAACGTGTAAAGCTTGTAAACATTGCAACCTCAGAATAACCATTCAGTTTCCATAAGATCAGTCAGCTAGAAAAAGAACTATAAAGAGGAACATCTTGCTATATTTATGCACTATTGCATATTATTATTTTTACTTAACCTGTTGTCTACATGATTCAACTCCTATAAAATTGCATTTTAGTAATGAAGAAAAACAGACTGAAAGTGTGAAAGACATATGACAACATTTACAGGATGCATTGAGGAGGAGCCCAAACTACACTCAGTGGCCAAGTGATGCTTATGGTCCATATTGGTACAGATTCTCATTTCTGTGTAATGAATAATTCTTTGTGACTGTATATTTCAAGTTGGAAAAGACATTTAGTTCCCACTTTAGGTGAACCATAGTTCCCATCATCTACAAGATAGATTAAAATGCTGATAAAGTCAAGAAAAGATGAGACATAAACACATGACAGTATGATTGAAATGTTAAAATGTAAAAAAATAATAATAATAATAAAATAAATATAACGCGTTTATTCTGTGGCACCTAAAACAATTATTTGGAGCCTAAGTTTTTTTCTTATAGGAGCCAGTGGCTCCTTACTTGATTTTTTTGTCTGGAGCCCTGGGTCAGTTGAGACCGATCCAAATTCGATATTCTGCATATACTATTCTGTTATAGAATCAGAAGCACCAAAAACACTATAAAGCACAAAAAATGTTTGTGCACTATAAGTGTTCTGAAGCTGTTCCATAGTTCAATGTGAGTTACAGATCCACTCAGTATTCAAACTATGTGTTGTGTTCAGTTACGACAGTCAAGACGATGAAACTCTATCCAGGAGCACACAGTAACTGAATTTAAGGCTCAAAAAACTATTGCACAGATTTAATACACTATGCTGTGACTCCGTGTAGCACATCATTCTGCACACGGTATGCACATAAACGCTTTGTGCCACTCTGTATTGGAGCCTTTCATTTTATAATACTTTTGCGCAATGAAAGATTATTACTAGCCTTTCTTGTTCTGTCCTATGATAGGACAGAACAATAAATGCTATTAATATTTTAATGTATAGCACATAGGCAGCAACATATGATATATACGGTAGGACGCATATGTTGCTGACTCCATTACTGTGCTATACATTTGAAAGAAATGTCTTTTAATTGTATAGTAAAATTTTTATATAAATATATTTACTTGTTTTTCATGAATGTCTTTTACAACAATACAAAGAGAAATGTGTAACATTTTACCAGATTTAGTTCTATATGTTTATTTGATCACCACTAAAAAATTTATTTTACTAAATGTTTAGATTTTGTAAAATTATTGTGCACTCATGATTTTTCTAGAATAACTTTTGCTGCAGAATTATCCACTAACCTAGTTTATAATAGTGTTTCTGTCATAGATTATGATTATATATTTTTTTCATTTGTTATTTTTCATTAAAATAAAGTTGTCAAAAATGATTAGAACACTAGTATTTCCAGCCGCTAAAAAGAAAAATCTTTTTAAATCAGTTATTTTAAATCAGTTATTTCTATCTTTTGCTGTAGTGTGTCAGTAGGAAATTTCAGTTTACATTTCCAAACATTCATTTTGCCATTAATTGTAATAATTCAGTGATATTTTTGTCTGACAACAGCCAGTGCTCCACACAGAGATCTGATCTGATCATCATTCAGTCTGTCTGGAATGACATGAAGAAACAGAACAAACTGAGACAGACTATAAATCCAGAAGAACTGTGGTAACGTCTCCAAGATGCTTCAAGAGACCTACCTTACTGACTTAAAACCACTTTTAACTGCTGAAAATACTAGTGTTCTAATCATTAGCAGATTGTGTATAACACACAAAAGAGTGATGATCATGTCAACACATAGAAGTATAGAAATTCTACACTGATTTTAAAAAAAACAATGCTGGTATTATATCAGTATTGTGTGCATTTGTGTCCCTTTGTTTCTGGAGAAAGCAGAATGAGAGCCGGCTCGCATTCCACAAGGTTGTAAATGTATCGGGTTACCATGAAACCAGGGTCTTGTTCGGCGTCCTGGGGTGTTACAAAGTATTTGTGAAATCTAGCTAACAAAATATATATTGTGTGTTGGAGTGTTCCAGACGCTACACTCAGAATTTTCTATATCGGATTGGATCAGTTCTGAATTTTTTTTATCTTTGCATCAACCATGGTGTGTGTGAATTCAGTTAAATCTCGAAACATTTTTCTGTATGACTTCTGTATTTCCATGAACCTGCATTTAACTATAAATTAACTCAGCATTTTGTTTTTCAGACCCTGGACATTTAAATGTAAACCGAGCCAGTCAGTTGAGGGGTGCTGGGTCCAGTCATCAGTCCAGCCACAGTGATGTATCCCAACACAATGACGGGTCCCAGCACAGCCAACGGTACCGACACAGGAAGCAGTCCAGGCACAGCGACAGGTCCAGGGACAGCAGCCAGATGGGACAAGGCAAGCAGTCCAGGCACAGCAATTTGTCCAAGGAAAGAATTCATTCAAACCCTTATGTTCACAGAGGCAAGAACGTAAATGTTCTTAAGTAGCGGCAGTGTTATGAGATATATTTTGAACATATTTTCGACAACTGGTTTGGCATATGGTTGTCCCGAAGATATATCGTGTCAGAGATATCGCCTGTTGCTGATGCCTTTGACGATAGCAAAATAATAATAATTATTATTACTATTATCTGTCAAAAATACACTAGGCGCTTATCTTAAGTGAAGCAGCGCGGATAGCCTGGGACACCCTCAGAAATGTGCTGTGGCGCGGCTGGTATAAACAAGCATTGACTATAGTGGCTGCGATCAGTTCGTGACGTGTAAATAAGGGGTAAGAGATTTATTCATCATACAGTGTACATACTGATTATAACGGGAGTGTTTTTGCACCGATTGATCTTGACTGACTGCTGAGTACAGCAGAGCAGGAATTGCACACTGGGGTTGCTTGAGTCATCCAAACTTAATAAATCATATGGGCACAAAACTTGCTACTATATCCACTATTACGAACAACAAAGTAATATTGGATACATTTTGTCTTTCAGATTATGAAATTGATCAAACACAAATCTCAAGATACTCTCAGAGCAGAGTAACAGGTCCTCTGCACATGAATCCAGTCGCACAGGGCCTCGTAGGGAAACAGACTTAAGATTTCCAATGGATATGGCAAGTAAGTACTTTAGTCGGAACTGTTATCAAAAGCACAAATAATGAATTGAACAGGACATATAGCATTAGCAGATTTAACTTACACATCTGTTTAAGGATAACAATAGCATCATTTTCCTATTGGCTCTTTGCCAGCATTATAAACTGACATGAAGAATTTAACGTGTTTCTTTTTTATTTCAGAGTTTCAGAAAAAAGTATTGTCTAAATTGGAGGAAATCCACATGGAGGTCAGAAGGCTGGGAAGAAGTGAGCCTCCCCTTTCATCCACCCATACAGAGCAGCTGGAGACGATGGAGGACTTTGAGAGAGAGGAGGAACGCCTCAAGGACAAGCAAGCCTTTGAGTCTCTGGTATGATTTGCAAGACACACTTTGGAAGTGATGTCATTTTATGCTCTGTTTTATTTATTAATATTCTTCTGTATATCAGTGAAGCATGTTACAGTCTAATGTTTTCTAACATGACAGGAATATTACCCCCTCTCTTTAAAGGTGTTACGACTTGCAAGAATTGGAGGGAAAGATGTAAGGGATTGTGTCCATAAAATTCTTGACAGGTATTTTCAACAGTATCCCTACATATAGAACTCGCCAAACATGATACATTTCTTGTCACAGTTTGATGTGACATATCTATCTCTGCTTATACTCTACTCTCATGTTGTCCCAAATCTGTAACATGACAGGAATATTACCCCCTCTCTTTAAAGGTGTTACGACTTGCAAGAATTGGAGGGAAAGATGTAAGGGATTGTGTCCATAAAATTCTTGACAGGTATTTTCAACAGTATCCCTACATATAGAACTTGCCAAACATGATACATTTCTTGTCACAGTTTGCCAGTTGACAGAGGATGTGACATATCTATCTCTACTTATACTATACTCTCATGTTGTCCCAAATCTGTATTGATTTCTTTCTTGTACTGAATATAAAATAATAGTTTTTTTTCTTAAGAATGTGGGTAACCAAACAGTTGCTGGTCCACATTGACTTACTAAGGAAGTCACTACGGACCAGCAACCGTTTGGTTACCCACATTCTTCAAAATAACTTTCATGTTCAACAGAAGAAATAAACTAATTTAGGTTTAAAACAACTTGAGAGAGAGAAAATTATGAGTGGATGATCATTTTTGGGTGAACTATCCCTTTAATGTTAACAAAACATCTTGACTGAAGAACTTTAATACAGTTGCTTTAATAAGAATCAAGCGCAGTGAAGTGTGCTTTATTTATATTTATTCATTCAATTTCTTGAATGTTACTGCTAAATACACCTACTGTGCCTAAAAACAAAGCACTGTTTGTTTTATTTGTATATTATGTGTATTTCTAATGTGTATCTTTGTTCTTGTTTTTTAATAACAAAGATAAAATAATGACAACGTTTTTTATCTTCGCCCACAAATTAGTTTGGCTGTACTGCTCAGACGACTTGCAAAATAGTAAAACCAACATGACAAAGAATCATGATGAAATCGTAATTGTGATTTTCCTGAAAAAAATAGTGCAATTATATTTTTGCAAGTTAATCTACTGAAAAAAAAATTTTCTTCTTGGCAATCTTTAATCAAAAATCTGAACATTTGGAAGGGGGTGTAGATTGTTTTTTTTTTCGTTTTTTTTTTTTTTTCTGGACTCCTTTTTAATGGTTAAATTCCATTTTATTAATCAAAAAGCATGTCTAATTAATTAAAATCATGAAACTTAAACAATTTAACATGAATTTATTAAAAGTTTAACAAATATTAAGTTTAGGGCCCTATGAAATGTTTTATTTGTCCAACCTTATGTTTTATTGTAACCAAATTCTGTTTTAGCATGTCTAATTTGAAAGCATAAAACAAGTTTCATTTATTCTTACAATAGCCTTATGATTTTTTTGCTCATAAATTCTGTGTATTTACATTTTGTTTTAAGGCATAAAACATTCATTTAATCTATATTTTAAGTAATGAAAATTAAACATTTAATTTTTTGGAAAATAAAGGTCATTTAATATTACAATTAAAACATTAATTGTAATATTAATGTTTAATGCCCTAAAATAATGGCAGGGGAAACACTGCATAACCACGTCCCTCCAACCGTTAGTTTGCTATGACTATGAGTGAGATGGAGAGGAGGAGCACTACAATAAAACCATCCCTGCTATTTAACATTCTGTTTTAGTTGGAAATACGTCACTGTACTGAAATGAAGTCAGCAGCAAATTCCAGTTCACACAGAATTATCTGAAATGCAATCATAGACTGCATAGAAACCTGACGTGGAAGTTAAAGAGGAGGGGGTCTGACAGGTGCAGGGACAGATGCAGGGAAAGAATGTCATTGGAGCTCTCAAATGGTCACCTCCCAGAGGTTTGTTTAATCAACTACAGAAAACTACAGTGTCCAAAACCACGTCTCTTGAGTCCACTCTTAGCACACTCACCCATGCTACAGCTGTAGATTACACATGTAGTTTTTAAATGGTGCATTTGTTTCTTTAGGCTCTTTACCAATCGGTTGATGGCAAAATTCAACATGAAGGGGAAGGGGAAAAAGCAGAAACTGCCTCTGGAGACGACGACAAACTTACGAAGCAATTAATGGTACTCAGCATTTTCCCCATGTCATTTAAGTTTAACACCAACTCACTCATATTCACTACCTAAGCTTTTTCTAAATGTAGAAAAATCTGTCTAGAAGGAAAAACGGTTTAGTCTATTGATAGAATTTTATTAGGGCTGCCACTACCGACTATTTTTATTTCAATTAATCTATCAACTAATTTATCGATTAATCTAAACTATTAATTTCCCACAAAAAAAGCAACAATTTTACTTAAGAATATTTTATTAAACTATATTTTATTAAACCAAATGAAATCCAAATTTCTATTAAATCCTTTTTTTTTAAAGCAAAAGTAAAGTGCAACAGAGTGCAAGAAGCAGGTGTCCATCTCATAGTCCAAATCACTGAAATCAAAATTCAGTATTATTGTGTAAGAATGACAACATATCCTTGTGTTCTAGTCTACTAATAATACAATTATAATAAAAAAAACACTTTTTAAATGAGTATTTACCAGAATTTATTTAGGAGAAGTATGTAAATGTGCAGTATTTCTGGAAAAAAAAATAAAATAAAAAATAAACTTTAAAAAAAGTAAATACAATTAATTAATTAACTGAAGATGGTTTGAATATATGTTTCACAAACAAATCAAACAAATGTGTTTGTAGAGGTGTAGGGTTATTTTTGTTGTACAGTACGTGCTGAATTAAGTGATAACGCATTGTTCCAGGTCAAAATAAACATGGATTGACACAAAAATTGAGCAGTTTAAACATGTAACAAAAGTCTGTTGTTTCAGCCACCATTCAGCATTATGTAAAGACAGGAGCAAAATGTATTTTCAAACAGTACATACACATGTATTACATATATAATATATATATTAAATGTGCCTATTAATTTGTCTATTTGAAGTGATTCATTGAGAAATTCGATGTTGTGACAGCCTCCTCTGTTATTGCTGTTTTGCAGTATTTGCATTCTGCATAGTGCTTCTTTTTATTTGATTTCTTGACAGGAGGAATTATAAAAAAAGTATAAATAAATCTTAAAGTTTTCACATACAAATACTAAATTAACATGCATACTGCAATGAAATGTACACTGGTTTTCTTTACATATTTGTAATTTTTGCTTTTGTTCAACTCTTGCAGCTGCAGTCATGAAATGGGACAAAGAAGCTACAGAGGCTACAATAAATCATCATGCAGCAGAACATCTCAAGCATGCACCAGGGAGGAAGGGAGGTGGAGGGCATACAGGGGTGGAAAATAACTGAGGACTTTTGCATGAGTACTGTAAGGCATTTGTTTATTTCCAGTTTAGGGGATTTTATACCCCCTCCCCCTAGTCATTTCAGACCAAATGTCTAGTCTTGTGGGATTTTATTTTATTTTTTTGTTCACTTGAGAGTTAAAATTTAACTATTAGAATTTTGTTTTATCAGCTTGTTAATATTTTGTTGAAAAACTCATTAAAGATGGTTAAAATGTAATCTCTTGTTATTTCAAACTATTTTTTTATTTCTGTCCTTTTTAATAGATCAGATCACGTATTTCCAATTGCAAATAAGGCTACTAAAATGTCTTTGCACACCTATATGTATTGGACCGGTACAACTAAGGGGATAAGTATTCATTTATTATTTACAGTTTTAAAGCAGTACTTCTGCTTGTAATTTTTGCTTTTGTTCAACTCTTGCAGCTGCAGTCATGAAATGGGACAAAGAAGCTACAGAGGCTACAATAAATCATCATGCAGCAGAACATCTCAAGCATGCACCAGGGAGGAAGGGAGGTGGAGGGCATACAGGGGTGGAAAATAACTGAGGACTTTTGCATGAGTACTGTAAGGCATTTGTGTTTATTTCCAGTTTAGGGGACTTTATACCCCCTCCCCCTGCTCACTTCAGACCAAATATCTTAGTCTTGTGGGATTTTATTTTATTTTTTTGTTCACTTGAGAGTTAAAATGTAATTATTAGAATTTTGTTTCATCAGCTTGTTAATATTTTGCTGAAAAACTCATTAAAGATGGTTAAAAAGTAATCTCTTGTCATTTCAAAATATATATATATATATTCTGTCCTTTTTAATAGATCAGATCACATATTTCCAATACTAAAATGTCTTTGCACACCTATATGTATTGGACCGGTACAACTAAGGGGATAGGTATTCATTTATTATTTACAATTTTAAAGCAGTACTTCTGCACACTGCCTTTACTATGACTAGTATGAGTGTTATTGAATACCATGTGGTCATCCAAACTTGGAGCCAACCTGATGGTGACATGTTCATGGTGTTCAATAAAGTGACGTGACATGACATGACATGTGGCCAAGTATGGTGACCCATACTCGGAATTAGTGCTCTGCATTTACCCATCCAAAGTGGACACACACAGCAGTGAACACACACACACACCGTGAACACACACCCGGAGCAGTGGGCAGCCATTTATGCTGTGGCGCCCGGGGAGGAGTTGGGGGTTCGGTGCCTTGCTCAAGGGCACCTCAGTCATGGTATTGAAGGTGGGAGAGAGCGCTGTACATTCACTCCCCCCACCTACAATCCCTGCCGGTACGAGACTCGAACCCACAACCTTTGGGTTATGAATCCGACTCTCTAACCATTAGGCCACGACTTCCCCTAGCTAAGTAAATAAAGCTCATAGTAAGACAAGATTGAACTCTGGCCTCATTAACAATTAAAATAGTTCAGTTGGTTTAAACTGGAATTATTTTTCTGTTCCTGGCCTTAAATTTAAACGTAGCCGGAAAGCGTGGAAAAGGCGCCCAAAAACCAAGGTAAGATATAACTGATAAATGTGGCTTTTTGTTAGTGAATGCTTCGTTATATTCAGCTGGAGTCCACATGTTATGTGATGCATAGAGTTAATTACATAATTTAGCAAATGATTAGCTATACTTTCTATTTGAAGATAAATTATTATGGCAGAACCTGCAAATTTGTTTATTTACACAGATTAATGCTGCTTATGCATTTACACAAACATTGCATAATGTAAAAAGCCTATAAATTAAAAAAATCAAAAACTCAGCAGGTGAATCAATAATAACAATACAATATGATTCACATTGGTTATTTCAATAGCATTAAAAACAAAACGGTTATTCAAACTGGGAATAAATTATAAAGAAAGCGAGGAAACAATCAAGCAGTTCAAGAATTCAGTCTAATGTGATGTATGCACTTTCACAAAAACTGTTATAAATAATCGCTGAAGCTGACTGCACTACTTTACCAAATAAAGATTCAGAATTCAGAGTGCGCTCTTTGATTGGACATTGCGGCCATAAGCTCAACAGAAATGTGTGTGATTGGTTATAATGCTCAACGCTGCAAACCGCTGAGATCAGCCCCCGCTCCCTATCACTCTTGTCTCCCAACCCGCAGTCTGTTCTGCATGGTGAAAGTATTTAACTCATGTCTTGTAAAATTACTTTGCCTGCATTATGTTTTTGTCATGTACTGTTTTGAGTCATGATGTTTTTTACCTTAATAATAGTCGGTGTGATTTGTTACAGAAAATTGCTGGTGGGCAAAAAATATAGAGTGTAAAGTTCACTGTCACCATTAAGGTAAGCTGTCAATACATTTCATGCTGTAGTTCAATATATTAAGTATCAATGTAAAAAAAAATATTTTTAAAATTCTGAATAGTGTTACTGTGTTGATATAAAACATGTATCCATGGCTTTTACATGATCTTTTTCAGATTACTGCATTGAGCGTCATTGAAGGAGTTGACGTTAAGGATAGCGTTTGGCGGGTTATGAAGCATTGTTTTACCACCTCCCTTGCCAAACAACTCAACTGGCGTGGCATCAATGGCAAAACAGCTTTCCACAGACTGCAGCTGAAAGATGTCATTACTGGTAAGTGTTACATTGTGCTGTCATCAGTCTAATAAGTCCATTCTCCATTTCATGCATGTTTGATGCACAGTATATATTAATGCTAGGTTTAATGGATATATCCTCCGTTACCTGTTGCATGGTATCTTCAGCCATCATCTTAACCCTTCTTGGTGGTGTCTGAGAGCTGTAATCATTATTTTTGTTTAAGCATTATGTTCTTGTTGCTGATGTTGTCATATAATTGTTCAACTTAGGCCAGAAAACAAGAACTTTTTCATCCTCAAAATCTTTTTTGTGTTTAACTGAAATACATGCAATGTCCTAGGAGACCTTAGTCAAACACTGCAGCACATTGACAGATCTACAAATTAACTTTTGTTGGATTTTAAGCAAAGACATAACAGTTCCAGGGGGAAATTGAGGCTGGGCTATGCAATTACTATTTACCAACTCCCTTGCCAAACAACTCAACTGGCGTGGCATCAATGGCAAAACAGCTTTCCACAGACTGCAGCTGAAAGATGTCATTACTGGTAAGTGTTACATTGTGCTGTCATCAGTCTAATAAGTCCATTCTCCATTTCATGCATGTTTGATGCACAGTATATATTAATGCTAGGTTTAATTATGGGGGGGGAAAAAAAAAAAGTAAACAGTGAAGCACTGGTTCTGTTACGGGGCTGACGAGACGTGAGACTTGCGGATCCATTCGCAAAGCTTTATTAGACACAGACAGAGACGTGGTCATACAGCAGGCATGGGTCAGATGAGGGCAAACAGGTATATGGTGGGCAAAACACAAGAATAGTCCTAGAGCTAGCACAGGTCGTAGCAAGAGCAGATGCAGTCCGATCTTCCTAGCAGGCGTTAAAGTTGTTCCTGTTGGGCATCTGGAAGCAAAGGGTGCCCTTGGCCGTGGCCAAAATGTTTTTAACATTGGCGCTGGCAAAATGTGCTTGGCTGATGCTTGCAAGGTCCTCTAGTTGGGTCCTAAGATTTTAAAAGTTGTATAATTCATCCATGCTTTTACAATATTCTCTAATCTTAGGAACTGTCAGAAACAACAGGCTAACAAAGAATAATAAATACTGTAACAAATGTATTGCTCATTGTTAGTTCATGTTAGTTAATACATTAACTAATGTTAACAAATGAGACCTTATTGTAAAGTGTTATCAAACTTTAATGCGCAAGTAGTTCCAGTAATGTGATGCTTTCATTAAAAGACACACACTCTGCTGTTGTGAAGTTTTTAAAACTCGCAGCTTCACTCTTAGTAGAAAGACACTGCAGAATAATTCATGAATCCATCTCTCACTCTGTCTTAGACATGTTGCGATTGTTAAATAACGGATTGCGTTATCTGATCTAACCATGTTTTTTTTTTCAGACAACTGTGATTATTGCACTGTTGTATTAGGCACAAGGGGGAGTCAGACCAAAATACATAGGCACTAGGTTTCCCCAGTCAAGATCTTTCTTGAATGCACGCTCGCATTCATTTTCAGATCATGCCACCCTTGATAGATGGTGAAAAGTGTTACATTACCTTACATATACCTTTAACAAAAAAATAAAAAATAAGTACAATGCCTAGCTTTTTTGTTTTTGTTTTATTTATTTTTCCTGTAATTATATTTTGTTTAGGGGATTTTGTTTAATTTGGCTTTTAAATAGTTTTGTGTATGTGTGTGTGTGTGTGTGTGTGTGTGTGTGTGTGTGTCTTCAACACCATTGTATTATCTGCATTCTGTTACTGAGTCAACTGTTTTTTTCATTTGTGTGTCAATTAAAGGCCTGCAAGATTGCCATGACGCTGATGGGCCCAGTCAAGGAGGTCAATAAATCCTATAAGTCTGGATTGTTCCTGTTGCTAAGGTTCTGTAGTTTTCACTTCTGCATTGTCAGACAAGTTAGTTTTTTTGGATAAGCTAACCTATTCACAGCTACTGAAAATATTTTTTATTTAGTTTCTACAATATTTTCTATACACCTATTTTGTTTATTGTTATTGTTTATTGTTTATTGTTTCTTCATGTTTAGATTGCTTCCCAGTTTTGGAAATGTAATCATGCAATGGGTTTTTTATTGACAATGTTAATAAATGATGCATTTTTTTCAGAAATGTATTTGGATCATCAGTTGTAACTTATCTTAATATTTAGGTAGGCCATTTTTACATTTCTCTTTACTGTATGTTGAATATTGTTGATGCAGAACTCACTTAGTGTCATTGATATTCAGTCACTGAGTTTCCAAAGTTTTAATGGCACAGCATGCACACGCACACAATCATACACAGTTACAGTTTATTTGTTTCATTCTTAGCTAACATATGTCTGTACAATGGCCCGCTTGTGGACCAGAACAGGCAAACAGGAGTGCATTGTCAAAGTTCCAGCATTCCATGCTACATGTGGGCCACATGAAGAATGTGGGAAAGACCAGGGTTTGTATAAAAAAATTATCTGTGGCCCACATTAGGGTCAGGTGTTGTTTATGTGGTTTGTTGTTGGGTTACATGTGGCATTGCTAAGGCTTCCTTGAGACCCAAATATGTCATTCAGGAGCAGGCTGTATAATTGCCGTCATTCCACGTGGTATGTGGGCCAGAGCAAGGTGTCGGATCTGGGCCAGAATTAAAATGAACTGTTGCCCAGATTTGGGCCAGTCCTACTTTAATTGTTTTGTTCTTAGCTGACATGTGGTATTTATATGGTTTCCTTGTGGCCCAAATCTGGAAAACGGGAGCAGATCACCCAAGTGCCATCATTCCTCACGGTATGTGGGCCAGAGCAAGTTATCGGATCTGGGCCGGATCGGGGCCAGAATACAACATAACTGTTACCCAGATTTGGGCCAGTTCTACTTTATTTGTTTTGTTCTCGGCTGACATGCGGCATTGCTATGGCTTGCTTGTGGTCCATATCCGGGAAACAGGAGCGGACCGCCCAAGTGCCATCATTCCATGCCAAAAGTGGGCTGTCAGGTGTGGGTTGGATCTGGGCCATAGCAATTTTGCTATCTGGATGCCTTTATCCATATTAGGGATTTCCTGCACATCATAAGGTATTGTATATAACTTCTACTGGGCCGTTTTGGACTTTCTGCACGAGAGCGCCCTCCGGCTTCGAGTATGAATGAAACATGTACTGCATGTTCACATCGTCTCATTTTGGATATGAATAAATCGTCTGGTCATACATAGACTATCTTGTTTCTTCACCCATGTGCATACACATCCAAATCACGAACACAGAAACTGACTTAACTGATTTAAAATGATTCTGATTGACAGATAAATCATAGTTGATCTATCAGCTAGATGCACGTAAAAATGCATGCGCACTTATTTCAATGTTGTTAATGTTGAGGTTATTTTAGCTTCGTACATTTAGTTTAACTACACAATTTACCATTCAACTGAACTGTGTGCATGTATTTTAGACACTTACATTGTTCTTGCTCCATCCACGCAATAATTCTATCAACCGAGTTTTCTATTTACTTATACTGCTGTGTGCTCTGGTAATATCGACGGTATGACCCATTTCAGGAGATGACAAAATTACGATTTAAAATAAGAGCTTAGCTCACATTCACTAAACCCGCCCCCCCCAGCCACTGGCAGGTCACATGACCTGTCAGTGGCAGCTCCTGCCAGCCAGTTGAAGATTGAACCCCCACTCAGTGCAGGGCTCCACCCCAGCAGTTTGAAAGTGCCCGTCAAACGCCGGCTCGCTCTGTTTCTCCATCGGTGCTCCTGTGTCTATTTTATTTGTACTTTTGGTGAAAAATAAATGTAGCGAAGTTGAATACTTTAGTTTTATTTTACTCAAGTAAAAGAAAAAGTACCACAATTTAATTATACTCAAAAATTTAAAAATGTACTCAAGTATGTAATGAAAGTATTTGTAATTACACTTTCCACCTCTATGTTTTACTGTAACTTCAGCCGCTCCAAGCTCATGAACAAAAGCGCCAATCTCATTGGTCGGCCAGTTTTTAACGTGGCGCGTCAAACCAAAAAAACGAGTCCAAGGCGTTTTTTAAAAAATGACGCTTTTACGCCTGGCGTTTTGCGCGCTGGTGTGCACACTCACATTGGCAGCCTTTGTTTAGTCACGAGGCGTTAAACGTCGGCGAAAATCGTGCGTGATATTCGTCCCGGTGTGCACAAGCCTTTAGAGTGTCTTCTGGTATTTTACTTGATTGAATAAATTTTTTATGGGGAACTCACGTCTCTGACCATTTTCTCATCTGATGATGAGAAAACTTTCATGCTGATAAGTTCCTGGGGTAATAGGCCCTAGGTGACGTAGTCGACATACAAAAGTTTTTTTTTTTTTTTCCAATTGTTTGTTTGACTTTGTCTCGTTAACCTGTCCCTTGGGTCACATATGCAAGTATCTTCAAACCCTCACAAGTACTGTTTTTGATTTTAGAGTGTTTTTTCCAGCAAACGTTTGACTCCATAATTGTACTATTTGTGAGTGACAGTAATGGGGAAACAGAAATAACCAACATTCAATAAAAATATTCTGTTTAAAAAGAAATGGACTTAAGGTCCCATATTGTCAAAACTGAAATTTCCTGGCTTTTTTCATGAGAATCGCTGACCCTAGTTACCTGTGGTTGGCCTGGCCGTGCGTCACTCAGAAAACAACAGGCCAATCAGAATAGAGGCTCATGAATATTAATTAGACAGGCAAAATTCGACCTGTTCTCAGCAGAGCTCCAGAGAGAGGAGCTGTAAAAAATATATTGGAGATGGTTTTTGGTACTTATACCGGAAATATATATTCTTAAGGACATCAAGACTTAAAATAAAACTCCAGAAAGGTGTAAAATATGTGACCTTTAAGTTGTCACTTTGGACAGTCCACAATTATTATTATTATTATTTTGTGATTGATGAATCATGGTCCAGCTAGACAATTTGGCTAATGCATCTTGTGAATTATATGAATGAGCATCAAATGAACATGAAAACAGGCATGAAACGGGTATATCCAAAACCTTTTAAATGGCAGAAAAAATGGATATTAAAAAAAGCATTCCAATACCCAGGGTCTATAGTTATACCTTTGAGTGCACCAGCTGAGCAACTGTGATTGAGATAAATGGAAATGCTAAGGCAAAGCTTTTCATGTGCCAGAAGAGGGCAGAGTTGATTGCACATTGTGTAGCAAGTGGCTAGTAGCAGTTCACTTTGTGTTGGGCTGGCCCTCCCAGGTAAAAAAAGAAAAGAAATAAACATAAGTTGTACTAATATAGATGCATTTATTATGTTTTTATTATTCTATATTAAGTGCATAATAAATGTATTATTTTGGAACAACTTTAAGTATTTTAAGTGCTCTTTAAGATATGCTTAAGATGAACTTTTAGCTAATTGCAGTATATTTTAATATATTTAGTTGTGTTAAAATGGAACAACTTCAAGTATCTTTAGTGCAATTTTATTGTACTTTTTCATATGATTTAAAATATGCTTTTATATTTCTTGATGTACAGTTATAATATATTTTAAGCTTCACTTATTCACATAGCATTTCAGCTCATTACAAATGCATTGCCAGCACATTATTAGTTTGTTAAAAGCAAACTCCATTCTTTTCAGCATTCTAAAATGCTATATTAAGAAGCACAAAAAACATTAAATGAGAATGACATACACGTACACACACTTTCACATATAGAAAACGTTAATGTACTATATATTGTGTACATTACAACAATAAATTCCTTGAGTACATTTAAAAAGTACAGCTGCATATGCAAACTCTTGACCAAAATAATTGTAATAAATTATAATAAATTAAAATAAAGATCAGTGAAATGCTATAACAGAACTAATTCAATCAATTTGTAGAACATTTGTTATATTACTGGAAAGTACACTATGAATATTCTATCACTGAATAAAAATGCATAATGCAATTTTATACACACACACACATATAAAAAAGTTACTGAAAAACAAAGTGCAGAAGTGAATAAAGTGCTTTTTTTAAAGTAAAGCAAATGACTAAACTGAACAAAGAAACAGAACATTTCAAATGTCACCATCGTCATCAAGTGGAGGATCACTTTTCTGTGAGTACGATTTGTTACATTTTCTGCATCAGCGGGCTTGCAATTCAGACACTGTAGTCTTTGAAAACTGCTTCATCACAGGGTCTGTGAAAGGAAAAATAATGAATCAATGGTTTTGAGTGGTATTTTTGAATCTCATATGTATTATAATTTGCATAGATATGCATAGAATTTCTTTGGGGCTGTTTACACCTGGTCACTTCATGCGTTTTCTCTGGTGTAAACAGGCCCTTTGACTGTTCTCAGTTTACCTTTCAAAGCTTGGACCAAATCCACATCAAGCTTGACATGAGCATCCATTTTATCCTCTTAACTGTCGTCACCATACAATACTCTGTGTTACATTGACCATAAGGTTAAAGAGGCCCAACATCTCTACAACAGAAGTGCTGAAACCAGAGTTAGCATGACACTCAGAGCTCCAATAGTCACTTTATTAGGAAATATGTCAGCCAGAATTAAAGGGATAGATCACTCAAAAATTAAAATTCTGTCATTAATTACTCACCCTCGTTCCAAACCCATAAGATCTTTGTTCATCTTCGGAACACAAATTAAGATATTTTTGATGGAATCCGAGAACTCTCTGACCCTCCATAGACAGCAAGGTAACTACCACAGTCAAGGCACAGAAATGTAGTAAGAACATCGACAAAATGGTCCATGTGACATCAGTGGTTCAACCATAATTTTACAAAGCTACGAGAATACTTTTTGTGTGCAAAGAAAACAAAAATAGCAACTTACGATGCTAACACGACGCATGCTATAAATTATTCTTTCTGCCAAATGGACAATGTTTTTATAGTTGTTATATGACAGACAAATGCCACTACCTAGACTTTAAGCAACCATATACCCAGTGCATATAGTTGCTAGATAACTAGCTACTACGTGTCAGTGTCGTGTTACAGGTGTTACATCGTCTAATGTTAGCATTCCACATGTTAGCTAACATTTGCAAATGCACACCAGCACTATCAACTTAGCAAAAACTCAGAAGTGAACTGAAAGTTAGTTAAACAAATAGCTAGTAAAAACTTACCTCCGAGGAGCAGTGTTTCCACGATCAGTATCTTCATCTATACGTGCTTGCTTTGACTTGGGAGCTGACCTGGTTTTCTAGTCAGGAAAATAAAATTAAGCGAAACTGGGATGATTTCTGCAGAAAAAGTGTTACCATCTCAAAAACATACAGCCGTGTGATTGGACCATTACCTGCAAAGCCGATTTAAAAAGTTCGGCTCTGATTGGTCAAATTGAATGTAGCTACTGCACTTAAAAAAAGCTTTTGACTGGCAATGACAAGTAACAGAAATTAAATACTTACTTAGAGTCGCAAAATAATGAGGTTCCAAATCTACACACATAGAAGCTTTAAGAAGCTGGGAAAAAATAAAGATGTAACAATGAATGTTCTATTTAACGCTAGATAACTAGCTACTACGTGTCAGTGTCGTGTTACAGGTGTTACATCGTCTAATGTTAGCATTCCACATGTTAGCTAACATTTGCAAATGCACACCAGCACTGTCAACTTAGCAAAAACTCAGAAGTGAACTGAAAGTTAGTTAAACAAATAGCTAGTAAAAACTTACCTCCGAGGAGCAGTGTTTACGATCAGTATCTTCATCTATACGTGCTTGCTTTGACTTGGGAGCTGACCTGGTTTTCTAGTCAGGAAAATAAAATTAAGCGAAACTGGGATGATTTCTGCAGAAAAAGTGTTACCATCTCAAAAACATACAGCCGTGTGATTGGACCATTACCTGCAAAGCCGATTTAAAAAGTTCGGCTCTGATTGGTCAAATTGAATGTAGCTACTGCACTTAAAAAAAGCTTTTGACTGGCAATGACAAGTAACAGAAATTAAATACTTACTTAGAGTCGCAAAATAATGAGGTTCCAAATCTACACACATAGAAGCTTTAAGAAGCTGGGAAAAAATAAAGATGTAACAATGAATGTTCTATTTAACTAAACAGTTCACTCAAAAATTAAAACCGTAAATACACTAAATGTCACAAAAGTATGCTTGTGTTTTAGCATATTTCTTAAAAGCGCAACTAAGCATATATTTATTACCAAAGTACTTCTAGTATACTTTTTAAAAATACATTAAAATGCAATTCAGTACACTTTTAACACACTTAGAAGTAAGCATGTTAGGAATACAACTGTACTATAAATATATCTGAATTTCAAGTACATTTTTAATACATTTAAGAGTACTTCTTTTTCACCTGGACTAACTTGTAAATTAAGTGATCTTTCAACATTTGTCTAGCTTTGATGCTTGCTGACGTTTTTTTGCTCCATGCTTGCAGTTGCATAATTATCACAAAATCTTTTTAAAGTCGTTTTTCTTTGTTTTTGTGCTCTCCACAAAGCTTTCTGCAATTATCCCTCACTCACTTGTTTTCTTCTCGCATCTACTTTAGCCCCAGGCAAATTAAAGTCTACAAAAGGGGAGATCATTCAACCCTTCTTTCTTTGCTGGGAAAGTGTGACTCTGCACTAAGTCTCCCACACTCTGTTTTTTCAGTCTGTGTGTGTGTAAAGTCATGGAATTGATTATGTGGTTGTGGGTGATGGGATTTATTGTAGAGATGGTCAGTGTTTGTGGTGCAGGCCTGTCCTGTGGTCTGCAGGCCAGATTTGTTTCAGAAAGTCTGTATAAAGAGGGAGATGTGATCATTGGTGGTCTATTTCCAGTTCATGTTGAAGCACCAGAGCCTTATCATGCTTTTACTCAAATAAAGCATATTTCTCGCTGCCAGGGGTGAGTATTTAATATTAACTTAAAGACAAGATAACTGTTTAATGTGAAAATGGTCTCTCTAGAGGGTTTTTGTTGACTGTAATTCAGCACAACCTTAACTGACCCTGATATTCTACTCAGCCTAAAATAATAATATATTGTTTTATTGTATATATTTCAACATATTAGAATTATCACATAAGAATAAAAAAAAAAATCTGCTATATAGTCATTCAGTTATTCCTCAAATTAACAAAACTTTACATTTTACATTTTGTTTCAGTGTTAACCTTCGCTCATACCGCTGGCTCAAAACTATGATCTTCACAGTGGAGGAGATTAATCGGGATCCTGTCCTGCTTCCAAACATTACTCTGGGGTACCTGGTAGCTGACACTTGCCTAGCTGAGGGCACAACACTGAGTGCTGCTTTAGCTCTGGTAACAGGGCAGGAGGGGACAGTGTCGGGAGCAGAATGCAGCGGGGCACCAATGGTGCCTGTCATTATTGGTGACGCTCGTTCCTCTGCCTCAATAGTGGTGGCTGACACGCTCGGAGTGTTTGATATCCCCATGGTATAATAAATTATTTATTTATTTTTTGGATGTCACATTTAAAAATAACTTACTGTGACTTTTAAAAAGTGTTATTCATCAGTGTGTTATACTTTTAAAGATCATTATGTTCCATTGACATCCATAAAAGCTTTCCTAGTATTCACTTTACATTTGTAAGTACATTTTCTAAAATTTCCTAAACTGGAATATCCATATACAGTACATCACTGATAAAATTCACTTAAAATGCATATTTAAAGACTAGAGTTGTCTTGAATTTCATAATAATCTCTCCAGTAACATAAAAGGTTTACATGTATATTGAAACTAAGCATTCCTCTAAAGCTCTTAGGCTACAATGAAAACAAAAAACAAAAACAAAACATTTTTAAGTATAATAATTCTATTATCTATTATTTACTGAACTGGATTCGTTGTGTGAATAACATTAAAAATTATACCATTGTTGCTACATTGTTGACAATGACAGTGTGTGACAGTGATCCAGTCAGAGCGAATCTCCAGTTAACAGTTCTGTGAATTCACAAGTCTGACTAAAAATGAGCCAAGAATGTGAGGTCTTTGGAGCTTGAGTGTGCCGCATGACTGATGGAGCGAAGAGTAGGTTACTAATGCCGAATTTTAGAATTTGTTATTATAAATGAAAATCAAATTTAGGTCACGACTGCCTGTTGTTTGTGAACTAAAGCTGCTGTAAATGGGCTCTTTAAGCCTTCTGTATGAAATGCTTGAATGTAGACATGTTCACATTTGTGTATTATCATCTGAAGGGGGAAGTTCTTTTTTTATAATTACATTAAAATAACGCAAATGAATGCCCATACATCTACCCTGCTGCCGTTGCAGTTTCAAATGATGTAAAACTAGTATTGCATAGAGTTCTTCTACATTAAAAATCAAGTACTTTTGTACTTTTACCCAAGTTAAGTTGAAAAGGAGTGCTTAATATTTTTACTGGAGTAATATTTTGTTAGGGTATTTGTATTTTTACTCAAGTACTTGATTTGTGTACTTTGACATGCTGAAATTGTTGCTCTGATACATTTTAGAGAGTAAGCAACTGTTATTTACTGTAGTTTATCCAATGTTTATTGAAAACTTTTTGTATTAAGTTAAATGTTTAAATAATTGTAGTAAGCATAACATTTCTAAGCATAAACTATTTGGTGCATTTTTTACATTGTTTTTATCTAGATTTTGATCTGTGTTTTGTCTGTCCAGGTGAGTTATTTTGCATCCTGTGCTTGTCTCAGTGACAGTCGCAGATTTCACTCTTTCCTGCGCACTGTTCCCAGTGATGCTTTCCAGGCCAAGGCCATGGCCCGTCTGCTGCACCTGCTGGACTGGACCTGGGTGGGGGTGGTCGCAGGAGATGATGAATATGGTAAAAGTGGCGTGCAGCTTCTCTTGAAAGAACTGGAAAATACACAAATCTGTGTGGACTACCTGGAATTCATTCCAAAATCACACTCACAAAGCAGGATCAGGCGAACTGTGGAGAGGATCCAGAGTTCCACAGCTCGTGTTGTGGTAACATTTGCCATTGCCCCTGATATAGGTGTCCTGTTAAAGGAAGTGGTGGTGCAGAATGTGACCAACAGGCAGTGGATAGCCACAGAGGCCTGGAGCACCTCTATTCTGTTCTTTGACCCAGCAAGCAGTTCTCTCCTAGCCGGTACCATTGGCTTTGCTATGCGTCGGGCTGATATTCAGGGTCTTGGTGCTTTTCTTGCCCAGCTGAGCCCTGCGAAGCAGCCAAATGAACCGTTTGTAAAAGATGTTTGGAAAGAACTTTTTGGGTGCTCGCTGGCACAAGACTGGCAGCCTTCATCTAAAACTCCAAAGTGCACAGGCTCAGAGAATGTGGAGAAACATGGCCGCATCTACACAGATGTTTCACAGCTGAGAGTCACTTACAATGTGTATAAGGCTGTGTATGCTATTGCCAATGCTATTCACAACATGATGGCCTGTCAGCCTGGTAGAGGGCCGTTTGAAAATGGAGAATGTCCTGATGTGACCCAAATAAATCCCAGACAGGTACAGACCTCCTGTCTTTAAAAAAAATAATAATAATTGAATTAATTTAAAATAATGTTTTATGTAAGCAAAACTTCAAATAATTAATTTAGTTACTACATATGATCCTCTGCCCTCTGTTTTCCTTTTACAGCTTCTGCACTACTTAAATGCAGTAAACTTCACAACACCAGTGGGTGAGCTGGTTTATTTTGAAGGTAACCGTGAGCCATCTGCCTCTTATGACATTATGAACTGGCATGTAGATGAAAGCGGAGCAGTGAATTTCGTCCAGGTTGGACAATTTGATGCAGCCAAAGGTCCAGGCCAGGAGTTGAACATAAACCTTGAGAAAGTGGTTTGGGGAGGGGGCTGGGCTGACAAGGTAAGAGTCCAGTGACTTCCAGTGCTTTATTATATCAGTTCAAATGTTCTTGTCAAAAATGAAATACACACTGTATATATCTATCGATCTATCTATATCTAATTACTGTTTAAAAACAAATAAGTAAAAAAATGTTTTGTACAACTGAAATAAATGGAAGCGAATGACACCAGATGCCTCACATATTTAAGTTACAAATGGGCGCACATGAACTTGAGCGAAAAAAATGGAAAAGTGGAAAAAAAACAAGCAAAATCGCTACTTCCTCATAGAATCAGGGTCTGCTGTAGATCGATCCTAATATTCTATTATTGTATTACTTTTATTCATATATGTTATTCTCTTATTGTATTACTGAGAAACAAAGCAGTAGGCGAGACACAATGTTAACCCTAATGTCAGTGTGTGGTGTTATTTGCTTTAGTTTTAATCTTTTTTTCTTTACAGTGCGTGAAAATATGAATGTATGAGTTTGTGTGTAAATGTTTGTTATCAAGTGCATTCAAAGGGTACAAGTACTGTAAGTGTGCAGGTGAAAGCATCCATTATCTAACCTCTCAGTGTGGTTCAGATACAATCGTTTAATAATGGACTAACCCCTGCTGAGGGGGGAAAGATATGGCATGAGAAAGAATACGATTGTGTGCACAAGAGTTATCTTTTTTATTTTATTTAATTTTTTATAGAAAAAGAATAATGCATTTGTGTAAGGCAAGAATCATATTCTTTCTGTTCTTCTTTATGTGCTTGTGCCAACAGATATTGTGTTGTTAGAAGGCTGCTGTGATTCTGATGGAGTTTCTTTTTCTAACATTCAGGTTCCTGTATCTGTGTGCAGTGCAAGCTGCCTTCCAGGCACTAGAAAGGCTGCACAAAAAGGAAAACCTGTCTGCTGTTTTGACTGCCTATCTTGTGCAGCAGGGGAAGTCAGTAACATGACAGGTATTAACTTTTTAACCTTAAAAGACATCAGCCATAACAAAAGCAGTGCAAGTCCCATTAAAAGATCTGTACAATGTAAAACCAACCCTAACTATGAGTCATAACATTCTTTAGACTCTACAGAGTGTGTGAGATGTCCTGAGAGGTTCTGGTCAAACATTGAAAGAACAAGGTGCATCCCAAAGGTTGTGGAGTTTCTGTCTTTGCAAGATACAATGGGAATTGTCCTGACAGTCTTATCCGTCACTGGGGCGACACTAACCACAACTGTTCTGGCAGCCTTTTTCCATTATCGTGACACACCCCTTGTACGGGCCAACAACTCAGAGCTGAGCTTCCTACTATTGGTGTCACTCACCCTCTGCTTCTTGTGTGCGCTGGTTTTTATTGGCCGCCCTGCGCCGTGGAACTGCATGCTACGTCACACCGTGTTTGGAGTGAGCTTTGTGATCTGCATCGCTTGCGTCCTCAGTAAAACTGTGGTGGTGCTGGTGGCTTTTCAGGCCACTCTGCCTGGATCAAATCTGATGCAGTACTTTGGGCCCATCCAGCAGAGGGCAGGCATCTTCCTTTGCACACTGGTTCAGGTTGTGATATGTTTACTGTGGCTGCTGCTGGCTCCTCCTCTGCCCACAGAGAATGCAGGAGGTGAGCTTGGTGCTCGAGTGATCCTGCAGTGCACGGTGGGATCTGTTGTGGGGTTTGTACTAGTGCTGGGCTACATCGGTCTGTTAGCAGTGGTCTGCTTCCTGCTGGCCTTCTTTGCGCGAAAGCTTCCAGACAATTTCAATGAGGCAAAATTCATTACTTTCAGCATGTTGATCTTCTGTGCTGTGTGGATTGCATTTGTGCCAGCGTATGTCAGCTCACCGGGGAAGTACACGGTAGCTGTGGAGATTTTTGCTATTTTGGCTTCCAGTTATGGCCTGTTGCTGTGTATATTCACCCCAAAATGTTATATAATTCTGCTTAAACCTGAGAAAAATACAAAAAAGAACATGATGCCCAGATAATGTGTACAAAAGAAAGGCTTTTGTGATGAGCCATTTTCATAATAGCATTATCTATAAATATGTACAAACTACAAACAAATTATGCTGTATTAATCAGTTTGTGATGATATAAGCATAGATTTCGTGCTGGGTTCCCACTAAAGTTTTTTTTTTTTTGTATTATGTTTATGTATGTACTCTAAGTCATCATTATGAAATAAATACAATTTTAAAAAATACATTTTGATTTCTCAAATTGTGATTTCCAAGTAGTACCCCTGGATCCTCATTGTGTGTGAAGAGAAGAAGAAAAAGAAAACAGCAATGTGAACAGTGGCATGAACTCTTCAATAATTCAGCCCATATGTCAAAAACAGAACAAACAAACATCTTTTGGTAACACTTTACTTGAAGGGGTGTGCATAAGACTGACATGACACCTTCATAATCATGACATGACACATGTCATGAATATGAAAGAGGGTTTATGCATGTTTATGACAACTGTCATTAAGTGTCATTCGCTTAGTTATGTCATTTTTAATGCAAATATGACATTATTTGACCTAACCCTACCCCTACCCTTACCCCTAACCATAGCCCATAACAAAGACATCTCAAACAATGTCATCTTTGCATTAAAAATTACATAACTGAGCGAATGACACTTAATGACAGTTGTCATAAACATGCATAAAAAACCTTCATATTCATGTCATGTCATGATTACGAAGGTGTCATGTCAGTCTTATGCACACCCCTTCAAGTAAAGTGTAACCCATCTTTTTTCAGTTTTCCATAAGTGGCATGAACTAACTACCTCTGCAGTGGACTCCACAGAGCTGCCTTTCAAACACACTACAGAGAGAGAAAGCTGGGTTATCAGGTGTCACTTTGGCCATAGTTATTAGCCACAATGTCAAGCTGATTAACTGAAAATGGTTTGAATATATGTTTCACAAACAAATCAAACAAATGTGTTTGTAGAGGGGTAGGGTTATTTCTGTTGTACAGTACGTGCTGAATTAAGTGATAACGCATTGTTCCAGGTCAAAATAAACATGGATTGACACAAACATTTAGCAGTTTAAACATGTAACAAAAGTCTGTTGTTTCAGCCACCATTCAGCATTATGTAAAGACAGGAGCAAAATGTATTTTCAAACAGTACATACACATGTATTACATATATAATATATATATTAAATGTGCCTATTAATTTGTCTATTTGAAGTGATTCATTGAGAAATTCGATGTTGTGACAGCCTCCTCTGTTATTGCTGTTTTGCAGTATTTGCATTCTGCATAGTGCTTCTTTTTATTTGATTTCTTGACAGGAGGAATTATAAAAAAAAGTATAAACAAATCTTAATGTTTTCACATACAAATACTAAATGAACATGCATACTGCAATGTAATGTGCACTGGTTTTCTTTGTAATGAAATTGTAATTTTTGCTTTTGTTCAACTCTTGCAGCTGCAGTCATGAAATGGGACAAAGAAGCTACAGAGGCTACAATAAATCATCATGCAGCAGAACATCTCAAGCATGCACCAGGGAGGAAGGGAGGTGGAGGGCATACAGGGGTGGAAAATAACTGAGGACTTTTGCATGAGTACTGTAAGGCATTTGTGTTTATTTCCAGTTTAGGGGACTTTATACCCCCTCCCCCTAGTCATTTCAGACCAAATGTCTAGTCTTGTGGGATTTTATTTTATTTTATTTTATTTTTTTGTTCACTTGAGAGTTAAAATTTAATTATTAGAATTTAGTTTCATCAGCTTGTTAATATTTTGCTGAAAAACTCATTAAAGATGGTTAAAAAGTAATCTCTTGTCATTTCAAAAAAAAAAAATCATTTTATAATAGATCAGATCACGTATTTCCAATACTAAAATGTCTTTGCACACCTATATGTATTGGACCGGTACAACTAAGGGGATAGGTATTCATTTATTATTTACAATTTTAAAGCAGTACTTCTGCACACTGCCTTTACTATGACTAGTATGAGTGTTATCGAATACCATGTGGTCATGCAAACTTGGAGCCAACCTGATGGTGACATGTTCATGGTGTTCAATAAAGGGACGTGACATGACATGACATGTGGCCAAGTATGGTGACCCATACTCGGAATTAGTGCTCTGCATTTACCCATCCAAAGTGGACACACACAGCAGTGAACACACACACACCGTGAACACACACCCAGAGCAGTGGGCAGCCATTTATGCTGTGGCGCCCGGGGAGCAGTTGGGGGTTTGCTCAAGGGCACCTCAGTCATGGTATTGAAGGTGGGAGAGAGCGCTGTACATTCACTCCCCCCACCTACAATCCCTGCCGGTACGAGATTGTAGGTTATGAATCCGACTCTCTAACCATTAGGCCACGACTTCCCCTAGCTAAATAAATAAAGCTCATAGTAAGACAAGATTGAACTCTGGCCTCATTAACAATTAAAATAGTTCAGTTGGTTTCAATTGAGTGCAACAGGGATGTCTGAAATTAGTCAAATTAAACATAATAAAAACTTGTATGAACTTCTGTATGTGACGTTGAATTTTTTTTTTATTGACTTAAAAACTTTAATTTAGAACCCTGTAATGATGTGGCTTGGACATCAATAAAAACATTTAAAAGACATCTTTTAACCTTCACTATTTATGTCACTTGGACGTTAATACTGAATGCTAAAAATACGTCTAAAAAAGACGTCGCAAAAACTTTCATTCTGGCTCCTCAGTGGACGTCTTCTGAATGTACGACAAAGACGTTAAATTGACGTCTTTTGGACGTGTCTTTGCTCAGTGGGTTATTCCAGAGTTTGGGCGCTAAATAGGAAAAGGATCTGCTGCCCGCAGTTGATTTTGATATTCTAGGTATCATCAAATTGCTAGAGTTTTGAGAATGCAGCGGACGTGGAGGACTATAATGTAACAAGAGCTCGTTCAAATACTGAGGTGCTAAACCATTCAGGGGTTTATAAGTAATAAGCAAGATTTTAAAATCTATACTATGTTTAACAGGTAGTCAGTGGAGTGTTGACAGAACCGGGCTAATATGGTCATACTTCCTGGTTCTAGTAAGAACTCTAGCTGCTGCATTTTGGACCAGCTGGAGTTTGTTTATTAAGCGTGCAGAACAACCACCCAATAAAGCATTACAATAATCTAACCTTGAGGTCATAAACGCATGTATAACACAACCGTGGCTACCAATAATTTCTCCATCAATAAATTTATTTTTGTTGTTGTTGATCTATCAGCTCTGTGTCTGCTTTGATTATTTCTTCATTGGGGAAATCTAAGCTGCACAGATTATTCAGAAAACAGACAAATTTCCTAAAATACATTCAAACTAGGGCTGCACGATATATCGAAATTATCGAAATATTGCAAATGTAAATATCGCAATATGCATATCGCAAGGGTGTGCAATATCTGGTTGAAAGAGTAACAATGCAGCAAATATGTTTCCTATGTGCTTTAGATAAGTCAGGTATTTGTGGTATCTGTCACAACACGGTGCCTAGGAAGAACAAGGCAAGTGACGCAAAGTACATTTAAAAATAACATTAAAGAAGCATTCTAAGGTTAAACATGTTTCTCCAGTCTCCAGTGGTTTTTTGATTTTTTTTGACACCAGATCCAACTGTGTAATTAGTTGGGGAGTAAAAGTAAAAATTAAAAAAATATTTGACCCAACCATTTTTCATGCAAATGATCTTTCTAGGAAAAATGCTCAACCTGTTTAGTAAATATCCATAACAAATGTCTACCTGGGAATCAAGAGGATGCCAAGTGTCTGTTTTGCCAAGGTAGATCATTTTGGAATAAATGACCCTTGTGCCTATAATAAACCTTCTAATATTGCATAGTTTAATAAGGCTTTTTACATTTTGAGAGGCTAATAGACTATTATTAAATTTCACTAATAGATTGTCTGTTCATTTTAAAATTATTTCTAAATACATGAATTCTGTTAGAAGACAGTTCAGAAGAAGGTAACAGAAACAAAGAAACGGAGGGACAAGACAGTTCAGAAGAAGGTAACAGAAACAAAGAAACGGAGGGACAAGACAGTTCAGAAGAAGGTAACAGAAACAAAGAAACGGAGGGACAAGACAGTTCAGAAGAAGGTAACAGAAACAAAGAAACGGAGGGACAAGACAGTTCAGAAGAAGGTAACAGAAACAAAGAAACGGAGGGACAAGACAGTTCAGAAGAAAGTAACAGAAATGCAGGAATTTGGGGTGAAAGCAGCTCAGGACACAACCAAGATCAGACAGGTAAAGTTTTGCAGCTGCTCTATAATGGCTTCAACCTCTGGTAGGTTTTAGCCATTGTAAAGAAATAATGTTATTCACTGTTAACCTGTCAGTGGTTTTAATGTTACGGCTGAACAGTGTGATCTGTTTGTCTAGTAAAGAATCAGTTGACACTGATATAAATGCTATAAATATTGCATTAATAAAGGAAACCAGAATGAAGACATTTTATGCTGCTGTAGATGAGTCTATGAAAAGCACTATTTATCAATAGACAGTAATTCATTTTAATCTAAATTAATGCATGCTATGCCTCTCCCATTGGTACTGTTACTTTTCCTTTCCAACTTTTCCAGGGGGATTCCTGGTGGAAAGTGCTTTAAAAGTGTCAGACTTTCACCAAGCAAAAAGGTAAGGACAATTTTGCTTTAAATGGGTTTTTAATTATAGCAAATTATGCTCTAGATCAGTCCCATTTATTTGAAAAAGCATGTTAATAAATTATCTTATTGCCATGGTTCAAACCCTTCTTTCTTTTGTATTCTTGTGCATCTAAAGAGGATTTTTTAAAAGATAAAGCACCTCCACCTTTTCAAGATCATTATAACATACATAACACATTGATATTTCAGATACCTAGTCACATTAGATGAGCTACAGAGAAGATGCTCTCTGCCGGAGAGCTACTCTGCAAACACTATAGTGGCTTATCTTCGGATGGCCAAGGGACAAAAACAGAAAATTGTAGAGAAGTTGGAGGAGTTGGAGGTGAAGTTAACCTCACAGTGCTCCAAACTTTGTGAAGGTAATAATATAGTAGTAGTAATAACTTTAAAGGGAATTCTGAGACCAGTATTATTGTTTTGTGGTTTTGAATCATAAAATTCTTATTATAGTAAGGTTTTATATAACAATATAATTTCAACTGCATTTACACATTATTTGTAACTGTATTGTTATACATTTACTATGTATAAACCATGGTAAGCAGAAAATAATTTTGGCATGCACAAGACATTGAACCTTGAGGTGGATGGGCTATAACAGCAGCCAAGAACAATAATCTGCAGATTAGATGGGTACAGACTCAGTGGACAGTTGAAGACTGAAAAAGATTATTTTTTTTCTAATCTTCAACTGTCCAGTTTCTGTTAGTCTATGTCCATGATAGCCTAAAATTAGGCATTTCCACCTAAATAGCTGTTGATATTTTCAATTGCAGGAAGACCATGAACGCTTTACAAGATGCTTTAGAGAGTAATTGGGAAACATTTGACCTGGCAACACATGGTCTTGGTCCTGCTGTTATAAAGGGCACTTTTGCATTAGTTGATGCATGTCTTAAGGAAAAGATGAGAGCACTGAAATCAAAAGTCTCCACAGACGAGTAAGGTTTTACCCCACTTTATTTAGTACTTCCATTGTTTCAAATGCTTGTTTCTTGTTGATGTTCACTGTTCAGCAGTACAAAAAATAAAATAAAACAAAACGTTACAAAGACATTTATTTTTACAAGATTCTTGAAACCTCACTACACATACTAGCCTGTTTATGATGCTTTTTAAGGGACTCAATACAATGAGCAATTAGAAACAAGTAATTTATATTCTGATTCCATTGTCATATCAGATGTTTTGCATCTTATGCAATTTATGAATGGCAGATTCCAGAGAAATTTAATTGCAAACATTTTTAGTGTTTAATAAACACTACCATATGGTTGTATTGCAAATTATTTTAGATTTTTCCCCCTTTTCCTTCTGTTTTTCGTTTACAAATGTAATTCATTGTGAGTACACGTTTTGCCTTTTTTACCTGTTGCCGATAGGCATGCAGTGCAGTTATTTTTCTTTTTCTTGACCGAATACTGAAGTTTGAAAAAACTAGTCTGTGTGCCCTCTCTACCATCTTGTACAGCTCCTTGTTTTCAATGTACGTTTCTGATTGGCTCCATTCTATAAGGTCTGTAACATGGCCTGAAGTTCAGGTTTTGGCTTTCTGTTGGGTGTTTTCTGGCAATCTGGATGATTCTAGATTAACTCAGAAGGTGTCAGTGGAACGTAGAGGATGTTGTGAACCAAAATACAGACACATTTTTGGTTATGACTATTTGCCATGCATGTACAAAAATTTGGGCTTTTGTGATTTATAGTTGCGGCACTTCCATCACTGTGAAAGACAGTGAGGTTTTCATCATCTGTAATATACGAATGACATTCTGAGAAAATGTTAATTGCTGCAGTCTATTTAAAAATATTTTATTATATTTTATTTAATTATTCACTCACACACACTTTTTTTTTTATTGTTTTGAATAAATGATTCAAATATATTTTTAAGTCACTTTTCGCCACTTGCTGGTGCAACAATCTAGTTGATAATCTTTATTTGTCAAGTTACTTTCTAAAGGTGATTTACTCTATTTTGCTACCGTAGACATCAGTGTTTATATCTGAACTACAAACTTTTATCTCAGTACTTCTGTAGTAATTTGAATTATTGTAACAGAAATAATGATACTGTGGTTGAAAAGACAGCTGCTCTCTTTCTAAAAAAAATTCAGGGGACCCATTACCCAAACTTAAATTCATGGCTGTTCAAAATTCTAATTTATTGTTAGAATTGTTAAATTCAACCTTTTAAGTTGCAAACATTATTTTGTTGAATTCTTAATCTTAATAGAACTATCTTGATAACTTTGTAAACTTAATTTTTTGAGAAATCTGACTTTAAACGTTGTGTTTATGCTACAATTTAAGCTTCTCTAACTCAATGTAGTTTGTTGGTTGAACCTAAGTTCATTTGAAGTTGTCATAACATAAAAAT
Source organism: Sinocyclocheilus grahami (assembly GCF_001515645.1). Classification (NCBI taxonomy): domain Eukaryota; kingdom Metazoa; phylum Chordata; class Actinopteri; order Cypriniformes; family Cyprinidae; genus Sinocyclocheilus; species Sinocyclocheilus grahami. The sequence continues at coordinate 976,611 of NW_015505567.1, read as the reverse complement.
TTATGCAAACAGTTGGGTTAACACATGGGTCAGCGGCAGCGCCCATGCAGATTTGAATGTTCACTGTGATCATACATGTTAAAGGTTTTATAATCATAGCCAAATCATTGTCATTTAGGAATAGGATCGCATGGGTGTTTGAATCAAGATCACAATCTTTTAACGATTAATAGTCCAGCACTAGCTCATACTAATGTTTTTAAGGTATTTGTGAATTATTGGCAATAATCATACAAGTAAATAAATAAACAATATATATTACAAAGTATTTCTAATATACTATACTTAGAAATAATGAATTTGCTATGTGAACTGTTCTGTCATCTACCTGCAGCACGTGAAACCAGCAAACGAGGACCTTTGTTGAAGGAAAAATCTGCCTTATGGCATTGAGCTCTTTCTGGTCCCTGTCAATCATGACTGACCTATACAGAAAAAGGAAAACACATGAAATTCATGATTTTAACAGGTTTTTGTTCGACAAGTCACAACATGGAGAATTGAAGGGCTCCTTTCTTAGTCCCAAAGGGTACTGACCGGGAAAGAAAGCCATGATTACAGCTAGAAAGCTTTTCCAGGCAGAGAGTGAGTGTGGCTGGTGATTCCTGACTTATAATGAAGTATGCAAATGGAACTCCTCTTCCAATACTATTGCTCAGAAGAAGTGCATAAAATGCATAGCCATATGAGGTCATCCCTTTGTAGGTGGCATCCATGAACATCATGGGATGTGGATGTTCCTTAAGTAGTTGTTTTTACCAGGGTGTCTGTACTACAATTATCAAGGGTTGTTCATCACTTAATGGCTGATAAAAACAAATGTTCTCCTTTAGCTCTGATGTGGCGAGTATATCCACACTGACACAATCTTTTACATCAGGAAAAATTAGGGCATTGATGCTCTTTTTGATGATTCCCCAGCATCCTTGATTATCTTGAAAGACACATAAGCCCTGCAAGAGTTAGCCCTGGTTTGAGTTGGTTTACCTTTGCTACTTCCAGTTGGCTTGTTTGATCTCTCACATGCATAGTAGTAGTAGTCCTTGTGAGTGCATACAGGCGATTTAAAATAGCTGTAAGTTTCCTCTTCCAATTTCATGATATAAGATTGCATGAAGTTCTCCTCCTCAAAAACAACGACTTCTTGGATGACCTCAGGATCTGTAACCTTCTTCAGCTTTCGTTTAACACCTTCAATCCAAATGTTCTCCATTTTCTTTCTAAAAAGAGGGGGGGGGGGGATTAGGAGAGTATTCAAAGTCATATTCAGAAAACAATAGTTCTTTTGTCAAAAAATAAAAAATTATAACCTTTGACAGAGTTTACTAATGACCAAATAAGTTTATCCTTCTAGAAGTAGAACACCAACAGTGCTGTTTTATTAGTGTCAGCATTATGCTACACCTTCTGCAAGAGCAGCATTTAGTACACTAAAAATAACACAGTGACATGGACCTATTGAATAGTCCTGCCCTGAGAGCAGAATATAGTAGACTAAAAATAACAGCGATAAGAAACTATTGAATAGTCCTGCCCTGAGAGCAGCATATAGTAGACTGAACATAACAGCGATATGAAACTATTGAACGCTCCTGCCCTGAGAGCAGCATATAGTACACTAAAAATAACAGCGATATGAAACTATTGAATACTCCTGCCCTGAGAGCAGAATATAGTAGACTAAAAATAACAGCGATATGAAACTATTGAATACTCCTGCCCTGAGAGCAGAATATAGTAGACTAAAAATAACAGCGATATGAAACTATTGAATACTCCTGCCCTGAGAGCAGAATATAGTAGACTAAAAATAACAGCGATATGAAACTATTGAATACTCCTGCCCTGAGAGCAGAATATAGTAGACTAAAAATAACAGCGATATGAAACTATTGAATACTCCTGCCCTGAGAGCAGCTAGACGATGATTATTAGTTTTGTGCATTTTCAATGTTCCCCAATTATCTTAGTAAACATTAGAGGCTGTTTATGTGTGATTTTTAATAAAATATATCGTAAAATCTCTTACCTTGCAATAAATGCGATCTCCGACGAGTAGTCGATAACGTATCTCTGTAGATTCCCTCCAAATTTCCAAACGTCTTGACCCCGCCTCTGATCCAATTTCATTGGTTGAATCTTTCAACCAATCATTTTCCTTTCTGCCCTTAGAACAACTTTAAGTAAAACTCCCATGAGCTATGAGCTATAAATACATGCTGCTGAATATGTCATCAAACAACAAAACAGCTATAACAAAGATTAATCTAAATTTAATTCATACAGTGAACACTATGCAGTGTTATTTTACACTTAATTATTAAATTTCTGTACCTGAATACTATTGTTTATATTATCTATGCTTTTTTTTCATTTTCTTTCTTTTTTTTCAAGCACTGTTCACTTGCCTTTAATCATGTTTGAACTTTCTCAGACTATAGTTTTTGCTGTGGTATATGAAGAAGTACTTAAAGTGTATGGAAAGCAAAGTTACAATGATATAAAATTAGTGTCATTAATTTTTTTTTGTTTGTATGTTCACACTGATGTTAAAATGACATTTTCTGATTTGTGACATTACTTTTTAAGTAATGCTAAAACACTGCTGGTCATTTTCAGAAGTTGTAGGGATTCTTTCTTTTTTCAAGAAAGAATGTGAAACAAATTGGTTATATAATTTTCATTTTTAAATATTTTAAAATATAATTGAAATTGATTTTACACACTTTAAGCAATTTTGTATCGCATATCAAATATCGCATTTTTTAACCAGGTATAGGGCACTATTTGAGGGAACAGCCATTTTTAGTGGTGTCCGAAACCATAGTGGACGTTCTCGAGTGCACTCATTCAATCCCACAATGCACTGCAAAAACGAATGTACAACTGGTGCACGCTCAACGGCTAGAGAATGCCCATAATGCACCGTGAGAGTCACGCGCCGAATGAATTCCCACATCTCGCCAGAAGATGGCGCCCGCAGCTGAATAATCAATCCGTTCATTTTTACAAGGCGCTCATCCATGGCGTACAGCATAATGTACAACACAGGTATAAATTCATTGTAAATTTATTATTAAATTGTTTGATTAGGGTTTATACATAATTTCCGTGACAGAGTTCAAGATAAATCCTTTAATCTTACTACTGGAGCTGCTAGTTTGCTAGTTTCAAATGATTAATAAACAGCAAGCACAAACTATGCAAAAGCAGCATTCCTTCCGGTGCACTCAGTGTCCGAATTCACTACTCGTTTTCATTCACTCCTTCTAGTGAACTGAATTAGTGACCTAAGGTAGGGAATAGTGAATGAGGGTATAGGGGGCGATTTCGGACACAGCCCTAGTCTAGTCCTCGTTAACTTGATTGTGTCCACCTGTTCCTCATGTGTTCTGCTCCTTTATAGTGTGCCTCTTCCCTCATGTCTTTGCTGGTTCGTTGCATTAGTTCATTGTGTGTAAGACAATTCCTTGCCAGTCTACTCGTCATATTAGTAGTGTTAGATTTTACTCTCCTAGTCAGTCTAGCTTTGCATTTAGTTCTCTTGAAGTTTATTAGGGTTTCTTTGCTTTTGTTATTTTGCTCTAGTCTAGTTCCTGTCTTTATGTTTGCTCTAGTTTTCTCAAGCTTCTAGTTTGGTTTCTTTCTTTCTTTTGATTTTGTCTTTGCCCAGTTTTATTCTAGTTATTGATTCCTAGAATTTGCCTTTTGTTTTATTTGCTCTCTGCAAATATTCTAGTCAGTGTGTAGTCAGTGTGTTATTTTGCTGCTGCTTGTTCTCTCTTGTGGTCTTGTCTTGTGTGTCGTGTTATGTCTTGTGTTTGTTCCTGTTCTGTGTCCTGAATCCCTCCTGGCTGCTGTTCTCAAAACCTGGCTATCTGACTGGACTGGTATCACTACAGCTCCAAGTATCAAGCCCTGGATTCTCAAGCTGCTGCCTGATATCCAGTGTTCTCATTGACTGGGGCTGCTCTATCTCCTTTGTTCTCCAGCAAGACTTTGTTCAGGTCTGAACAAGGACAAGCAGACTGCCCTTTCCTGCTGTTTGGACTCTCACATAATCCCATTTGTTCCTTGTCTTGTCAATAAACCTCACTCCCTTGATCATTCTGCATCTGGGTCTCTCTCGTAAACTGCTGTGACAAAACCGTGACAAATTCAAAATCAGGCCCTTCGTATAACCGAGCTACCTTTAAAGGGGTCATATGATGTTGCTAAAAAGAACATTATTTGATGTAATGAAATGTTTATGCGGTTTATTATTTTCCACATACTGTACATTATTGTTTCTCCTCTATGCCCCGCCTTTCTGAAACGTGTCGATTTTTACAAAGCTCATCGGTCTGAAAAGCAAGGTGTGCTGTGATTGGCCAGCTAGCCAGTGCGTTATGATTGGCCGAATACCTGAAGCATGTGACGGAAATGTTATGCCCCTATCATACTGGTGGCCGGCGGATTCGACAAAGGAGCAGCCGGCGGGCTTGCGGCAACCACATGTGACAACCCCGGGCTGGTCTCCGCTTCGTCCACAGTGAAAGCCGATCTGGCGATCCACAGCGCTGTAGGATATCAGACCGAATCAGACAATCTAAGTCTAAATGACACTAAAAGAACTTGTGAGCAACTAATCATTTCTATGCATAACTCCATATCATGTATGTCACCCACACATCAGACTATCATGTTTTAATAATTTATTGTGTATGTCTTTTTAATAACTATGGAATAGCTTAAGGGTTCATATTCATGTTTAGTATGTGTGTGTTTGAATCTTCTTGCTTGAAACGTTTCTTCCAATCAATTCTTTGTCAAATGTATCATATTGTTGTCATAGAAATCATGTCCAAAAGTATACTCTGCAAGAGCATTAAAACTCGAACCATGTGCCTGATGAGATAACATTTTGATTTATGAATTGGGAGGAGAAATATACAACACCCCAGCAAAGATGATATCTAATTGGTCAAGGCACCATTTGGGATGTGTCCAAAAGCCCAGTTTAAATACTCAGGACACCATCAAATCACTCTCTTCTACTCTCTTCTCTTCTCCTCTCTTCTCTTCTTTTTTGTTCATGGCGTCTAGCCATGCTTTTCAGTCATCGCTTTTTGCGCTCTTTGAGCGTGCTCTGGTTTACATGATAGCTCCTCCAAAACCATGAGGAGAAACGCCACCTAGTCTCGTTAAACTTTACTTCTATTTCTTTACTTTAGTTTATTTTATTTTCCATTGAGAGTTTCTTGTTGTTCCGAGTTAATTTTTGCTTAACGCCGTGCCTCAAGTGCCGTCTAAAACTTCAACTTCAACCACAACTCCGCGTCATCAGCCAACGCCCAACCACTGGCTTCCCAAGACTGAACTTCCAGCCAATCAGCAACCGTGGGAAACCCCCTT
>NW_015505567.1:960964-971109 GCF_001515645.1 Sinocyclocheilus grahami | reverse complement strand
TCCACTCCGTCAGCCAACGCCCAACCACTGGCTTCCCAAGACTGAACTTCCAGCCAATCAGCAACTGTGGGAAACCCCCTTTTCTGCAAGGAGGACAACAAAAGGGAACCCCCCCGGATACAGACAATGCAACGCAAGTACCTCCAGATCCTAGCTGAACTGGTGCATTTAATATAAATTTTAACCTCATTGAGGAACTCAATGCGAGGGTTAATTAAGTGATTGATGGTTGTTCAGATCTATGCAATTGCACATATTGCTGTAAACTTGGGATTTCACATTTTCATCCTCTTAAACTAATTATTTCCTCACTTTCTCTCTTTCTGCAACTTGTGTGAATGCATGTGTTTATGTGTTAGATTAGTTTATATGTCTTAGATTTATCCAATAAAGCCCTATTTATATTGAAAAGAGAAGTATCTTGTGTTTTGTGCTTACAAGTTAATGTGTTAAACTGCCGATCTTGTTACTGTGCTAATAAATAGTGTTTTCACTAAACTTTGGATATAAATATCCATTGCAGAATTGATGTCATACGGCTCTTTCAATGAATCGCTAGCCGTCTCAGTGATCAGCCGTAAAACAGTGATTCTGTCCAAATTCCCTTTAAAATCTTAAATGATTCCCTTTGAGCTAAATTGACCTGTTTCCCTTACAGCGCGAAGTTGAAGTATTTCCTCAGCGGCCAGCACAGATCAGCTCTAGGCATGACGAAGCGAATATCGTCCTCTTTTGGAAGGCCAAACAAAGTAGTTTCGCTTTCACAACAAAACACACAGCGTCTTCACGACATGGCGGCAGCAACAATACTACAGCGAGAATAAAAGTTATGCCTTATTTCTTTGCTTGAACATTTGGGCAGTGTTCTTCCCACATCTTCCAACATCGTGATGTAGACATGTGGGGGCGTGTTAGAATGAGCCGTTTTAGGTAGGCGTGGTTGACTCTTAACTTTTATAAAGAATATCTCTTTGGATTTGAGACTTTAGTCTTTGCAACTTTACAGATCTTCTTTATGCACCAAGAGCTTGTAACACTTCAAAGAGAAAGGAAAAATTTAAATCGCATCATATGACCCCTTTAATAGTTTATTGAAGCAGAAGTTAATGGTTTATTAATAGCGAGAATTTGACCTAAAATAATGTCTGATCTGTCACGCCCACTGAAGGCTCGTCAGTAGATCACGAGTGCGCTGACGTGAACTAACCCTGAAACATAACATGCTCTGGAGTAACCTCCGATTTTGGAATCGAAAGCTGAGGTTATCCACTCGCTTATTCTCAAACATACCCGGGTATGTCACAAAACCTGCTTTTTGGAATACCCCGCTGATCACGGATTTAAAAATAGTGGGTGCAGTTTTTTTTTTATACTTGCATGACAAGCGCGTATGCGAATGACGTCAGTAGACTAGAATCTGTTATGGTCTATTACTGCATCGATGCCGAATCGTCCACGTCCGCATCACGATGTAACGATTAATTTCAACACCCCTGTTTGTCAGCAGGCCATCGCTCTTTGTCTGTGCAGTGTATTCTGCTGTTTCTCTTTGTTATTATGCTGTTTATGTGCCTATCAGCACAGAAAGCTCCATCTTTAATTGCATATTATCGCCAATTTCATCTTAACATTCAAACATTGGCTGTGGATTACTGCCGCGGGGGTTATGATGAGCGAGAACGTGGATCCCCCCCACACACACACACACACATGTGTGTTGTCCCTCTCATCCCCTGGCTAATGAGCTAATTAGTTTCTGCAATTCATTTACTATTTTAATCTAACTTTGTCTGTTACAGAGCCTACTCATAAACAAGGTCATAATCTTGATTTGATCATTTCATTAGGTCTTTCTGTCAGTAATGTAGCAAATTAGCTCAAAAGGGAGTTTTTTGGGAGTATCTGTACTTGGCTTGAGTTTTTATATTTCAGCCAACTTTTACTTTTACTCCACTACATTTCCTAATTAAAATGTATACTTTTACTTCAATACATTTTCCCGAAGCATATTCGTTACTAACTACAAAATAGTCAGAAGTCAGAAAAACACGGACTGCAGTAAAGCATGTTTGACGGATCAGTGGTCTGGCGTTTGCAAGTTAGACTCCTAAAAACACCTTTGCTCATGTGCAAACAAGTGCACGCACTATATGATTTCATTTTCCACTCAAGTCGAGGGGTGTGCGATACAGCATCGTCTACGATAATATGGTAAGTGTTGTTGTAATGATGTGCGATCTGACATTATCAAGTAGGCTATATCACCAAATCACACAGTGCACGCACGTTGATTTATTAATCTACTAAAACTCAAAATTCAGGGCATTCTAAATTGTAGACGGCAAAAATGCTTCTGTATGCTTTTTATATTTATATAATTTAATATAGTTAACAATCTAACTTATATCACACATAGATCACCGATTTTCTGCAGATATCAGGATAACATGTTTAATAATCATTTTATACAAGTTCAGTAAAGTTAGCAATAAGTGACTTACATTTTACAACAGGATGACAACAGCAAACAATGGAAAATAAGCAGGAAAATCAGACACACCTCTGGCACGCAAGGCTTGAAGGCCGTAGTGGCTCTCTGGCTGTTGCTGCCTGCAGGAGTGGTAGTGGATGCTGTCAGGTGGTGTGCTGTGGTGATGCTGGCTGTAGCAAGATGCGGGTCCTCTAGCTTGTGCAGCAGGTGTCGAGGCAGTGTCACCTGTCATCCTGAAGTGAGTTGGTCTGATTCAGATTGTTGTTTGTAGGTGTTGTTAGCCAGTAGGCTATCCATGGTACCCGCGGTGTGGAACAGCCAGGTTGGACTCTCACCGGTGAGAGTGCAGGTGGTTCTGGTGGTTGCAGGGAATTCTTATGGAGATTTTGTAGTGTGAAGAGAGTTTCAGACTGACCTAGTGATGGTGGCTGGAGGGCAGCAGGTGTTTTTTAGCCCTCTGTTCTGCTCAATCGTCACCAGAAGTCTGATGTTTGTTGTGTCGCTTTGCTCTTGTGGCGGCACCGACTTGAGCTTATCTGATTTGTGTTGAGAGAGCTTTCGCTGTTGGGCATGTGGGCCTGTTGCTCTATCCAACGTTGTCTGGCTGCTTCTGGGGTGTTGATCAGTTTTATAGGACGCTCCTCCCTTGAAGGGGTCTGATGCTGTTGTGTTGGGCAAGGAATCAGAAGTTTGTCCTTCCCAGTACTCCTCAGTTGAGCTCTTTTGCTAGTGTCGGCAGCTGTGTGAAGGGTGTGAAGAAGGATGTTGTGGCTAGGGCAGCGATCAGTCTGTGTTCAGACTCTGGGTCTGAGAATTCCTTTATGATGGCTTGTTTAAGCTGCTGGTAGTCCGATTGGATGTGTCCTGGCTGTCGAGTCAGGAAGTGCTGCACCTCTGGGCTAGAGGTGATCTAGAGCAGATAGAGTCTATCTTGGTGGTTCACACTGGTCCAAGACTGCAGGTGAAAGTCAATATCTCGCATGTAAGCATGGACATCATGGTATCCTGTGAGTTCTGGTGTGAATGTAGGGATGTTTCTGGCCATTCGGTTGAGGTCTTTGAGTGTCACTCCATGTGTCATTTCAGAGTTTGTCTGAATTGATCCTTTTCCTTCTGCGGCTGCAGATATTTCCAGGAAACTGACTTGTGAAGTGTCAAGCAGAAGGCTTTGGCTCCCCCCTTTGTATCTGTGTACAGGGGTGAGGGGGTTTGCACTGTTTGCTGTGTGACGTGCAGCAGGGTGACTTTTACTTGAGTCAATGTGCAGTCTGTAGGACTGTTTCAGTTCTTTCTGAACTGTGTCAAGCTCCTCTTTAATGTTGCAAATTTTGCTGAGTCAGGGTTTGGACTTCAGCTCTGGCTGCATGCAGATGGCCTTCTAAGGCCTTAGCTCTAGTGTCTCTCTCATTAAGTTCCACATACGCTGTTTTTAACAGTGACTTTGTGTGAAACAGTTCTCTTTCCAAGTCCTGTCTGATGGCTTTTTCCAGCTGCGCTCTGTGTCCAGCAGCTGTTAGAGCCTCCTGAAGACTGGTTATTTCCTTCTGTTGTGCCATTCTGTAAGATTCTTTGCATCTGTTCTGTGCTTTCTCTCGTTGAGCAGGTGTCAGTTCCCTTTAGAACTCTGTGACCTGAAGGTTCAGTTCATTTACCTCCTGTCTGAGGCCCTTGAGGGTGTGGGACAGCCCGAGAGGGAAGACGATGGTCAAATAAACTAAAATAAGGTAAAAGTAAAATGAAAAGATCCTAATAGCTGTAGGAAACCAAAAGGAAGAATGAATAAACAAATTGATTTAATTAAACCTCTGATTTAATTAAAATCAACTTAACTAAATTGGTACATTCAAGCTAAACAAAGGTAAATTAATGAAATAAAATCAAAGAGAAGTAGAATAAAGTCAAAATAAAAATAACACAAATAAAACCAAAGTATGTGGGGAGGGACCGACCTGATTGAATCTAAACAGAAGTTGATAGCACAAACAGTAAGTGAAACCAGGAGTGAGGGGGAGAGAGAAAGAGGAGTGGTATGAAATTTAACACTACACTCACTATCTAAGTGTTAGTCAGATGCTAACAGCTAGCAGTTGAGGTAAAGTGCTTAGCTCATGTGCCTGTATGGTTGCTAAAGAGTCACGCCCGTTTCACACCGCACGCGTAAGCAGAGCAGTAGCGGCGCGTATGCAGAGCGGGAGCAGCGCGCGCCCATTGTGCTTTCACACTGGCAGTGTTTGTCGCGCAGCTGAACCGCGGCTTGTGTACTGCAAATACAGACGAGTATCATTCATTCTGTCACGCTTTTCAGGTGTTCTCCGACAACTGTCTGTCATGTGTTTTGATATGGGCAGCATGCTGTGATGCGCCCGTGTTCCCCTCTGTTATTTTCCTGTCATCTGCTACTGCACGTGGGGGAGCAATCAGTGCTAACTCGCAGCGTTGTGTGCTCCACTAATTGCACACCTGTTACTTGTGTCCCCTTCCTATTTATTCCCGTCGATGGCTTCTCTCTGTGTCAGTATGTCATTTGTGTTACATCTGCCCTTACCGTGTATGTTTTGAGATATCCTCTCTGCGTATCATCTTTGGTACTGTGTCCAGGATCCTCAGGCGAGGATTAATTAATCCACTGGATAAAGTGTCTGGACTGGGAGCGCTAGACTGAACTCTTCTCTGTCATCCTCCCAGCCATCAGTCCAGTTGGTGTGGGCACTGGGGGCCCCGTTTTCTCCTGAATTTTGTGTTGTCTACTGATATCTACTGATTGGCTTCATCACTCTGTCTCCTCTCCACCAATAAGCTGGTGTGTGGTGGGCGTTCTGGCGCACTATGGCTGCCGTCGCATCATCCAGGTGGATGCCGCACACTGGTGGTGGATGCGGAGATACCCCCCTGACAATGTAAAGCGCTTTGAGTGCCTAGAAAAGCGCTATATAAATGTAATGAATTAATTGTCTCGTTTTGATGTTATCATCCGATGTTTCTTATAAACTTCATTCCTTTTTTGGCACAGCACTTGAGTCCTCCTGTTTTTACACAGCGTCTTTGTGACATAATCTTAAAGTTAATAAATGCCTCTAGTTTTAATCATTTAAACAGGCCTTTGAAGTTTGGGCAATAACTCCTGGCAGTGATGTGTTTTCGTGTAGTTGATTCTGTGCTAACTCTAATATATATATTTTTTTTTTATGTTGTAGATTTAAGTAGCAAATGAGAATCGCAAAAATTATTGAATATATTTTGATATATTAGAATATATTCGTTTTAATATCACTGCCAGTGGGATTTGTTCGCCATGCAGATTAATTCATGCCACTAATCAGAGATTTCTTCGTCAGACATAAGACTTATGCATTTAAAACTGAAAGTGGGGATTTCTTCGCCCAATAACAGATTAATTTATTCTGGCACCATTTATATGGGCTGCTAATCTGAGATTTCTTCGTCAGAGAAAGCTTACGCTCTACTAACAACATAAATTGTCATCGCTAAAATCAGGTTAGTTTCTTATCGTACGATTTAAACACATTATAGCACTAAAAACTTTCTACTGCTTGTAGGAAGGCACATTCAAGCTATAGTTTATCTGAGTTTATCAGAAGCTGGTATGCATGTGTAAGACGTTAATAAAAACCCATGAGACAAACACACAAGTCTGAAACTGAGTCTGCTTGCAAATAATGTTTAAAAAGATGCCTGCCATTCTTCACCATAATATGTAGCAAATTAGCTCAAAAGGGAAATGTATATAAATAATTACAATTAACTATAATGAATTACAGTTATTTACCTCAGCTGCCAGTAGTAACTGTAGCAGAATTAATATTACAATCAACTAATCTGTTCGTCCAGCGAATATTCAGTATAATTTCATATCAACTCTAAGAAAGGATATTTTCCTGGACAGCGTGTTCCGTACAGTACTGCATTAGAGCATGTAGCTATAGATCGGATCGTAAAGGAACACTATATACAAGCAGTGACAGAACCAGAAACTCATGTAATTTGTGCACAAAAGTTTTATTAAATAAACACTAACACATTACTAATCTAGACAAACAAACAAACATACAAATGACTCATTCATGGGGAGGTTGGAAGTGGATGGCTGAAACCGTTATAGAAACCAGAGAATGCAGTTATGAAAAATGAGTCAGTTAACCACCTGAGTGAAACCATCAGCGCCATTTTATAACGGGGTCTACAACTTATCCTAAACCTCTGTTTCGTTTAGTTAAATGTGTAATATGGATTGTCTGGATGCAGTCTCAGATGAAAGTCTTGATGGTTTGGAGGTTCGGTGGTGTAGGAGTCACGATCATGTTCATCCGGGTTTGAAGAGTGATGAACTCCAAAAATATGTTATTCTAACTCTGTGGTGCTCGGGAGAATTTTCTCCTAGATGAAGGTGATGAAGAGCTAAGAGAGACATCAGCTGAGATCCAATGATTGTTGGTGAATGTAAAGACAAGGCCGAAGCCTGGCGCAGACTTAAAGGCACAATATGTAAGATTTTTTTTATTAAAATATCCAACAACCACTAGAACAGTGTTATATATTTTGCTGACTTGTGTACTTGCATTATCCCAAATGTTTCGAAGAATGTTTAAATCCAGAGAAATAAGCAATTTTAACTAGTGACACGGACCGTGTCCATAGCGTCATAGTGTCACCTGCCAATGACGTCATAAACCCTCGATTTCTGGTTTTGTTTTGTAGAAAACATGGAAACACCAAAGACGTTTTAATATGTTGTGCATTTTAATAGACCGGTGACGATAACAGAATTAATACAGAATATAATCCGCATTATAACAGAACTTCCAAATGTATCTAGTATGATAAAACAGAGCTGCTTTTTTTCCCACATACGCACGACCGGAAGGAGTGGAAGTGGTCGACTGTGGCATAATAAACGCTCCGCTGCTTTCGATCCATGTGTCACAGACCTGGCTAATTCTGCCATAGTTACCGCTTGTTCTTGTACCTTGGTGTCCACAGTTGCTTCCAGCCCGGAGACCGTTGAAGAAATTTCCAGGACTTTGAGGAGAGGGAACGTGTTCGGTTCCCGTGTTCGAGCTGGCAAAGCACATGGCAATGCTGAGCAAGCTACAGGAGACCCAAAACCATTTTTTGAGCGAATTTCTACGGCGTATGCCAGCTCCAGCACCAGTACCCGCACCCTATTGTGCCCGCTCGCCATGCCCGCTTTCATCGATCAGATAACATTTTAAGATGTTATATGGTCATGTTACAACGTGCCCCTCAGCTGTTACAATGTACCCCACCTATGGGGCATGTTGTCACATTTCACTTCCAATTTTTGAGGGTAAATAAAGAAAAACGTATACACTGTAATTATGAAACAAAGTGACATATTTGTACTAGACAAGTGTGAAATTACTGTGGATAAAAAAAATTATACTCTGAACCCCATGTGGATTTACACAATTTGAGAAAGTCAAAAAGTGTTACTTTGTGTCCCGCTCTCCCCTATTGGTTCTTTCACACCACATGAATGCCATCATGATATCCAAGTACCAATGATGTTTGATGTAATGTTTGTGCCACCATTTTTGATTCAGACTGTATTGGCAGAATGAATAACATATTCAATTTCAGTTTCAGTAGAAAAAGGAGCCTGACCAGGTGCAGAAGTGCAGCAGTCCCCATCGTTGCTGTTGAGGAGGAAGAGTAAATGTCACGAGGGAACCCACTGGATGTTTTGATTGTCTTTGAAGACGAAGAGGTGATGTCAACCAAGTCTAGGGTCTGTGCACTGCCGCTCAGTGTTTGAACTATACCGTGGACTTTGGGGGAGCCCACCTAAGAGAGCTTACAATGACTTGCAAAGATACATAACTTGCTTTATGCAAGCACTATATAGGATAAATCACTATACATGATTTACCCTATTATACTTTATCGACACGAATTGATAGGTGAAACAACAAACAGCCACCCAAATAGTCTATAAACAAAGCATCAGGCTGTCAAAAGCCCTATTCACACGGGATTAGTGTTATCTGGGGACCTTGTGTGATTTTGAAATTACCCCCCACCTCTGAATTTCATGTGGAGCATTCGCACGGGTTTGTATTCACGCTAATCATGATGCTCATTATATTATGTAGCATGGGTTTAATACAGGATATTTACAGTCTGATGTAGTAAAAACAAAAAGTTGTATGAACATGACCTCTGACCTTACCACACACAAGTACATCGGATGTGTGAGCGGCCATCAGGCGCAAATGTAACAAAGGGCAATTCTTTATAGAATCGCAATATTATATTGCAATATTTTTTGGACATGTATAGTTTAAAATTGTTTTGTATTGTATTGTTTGTTTTGTTTTATTGTATTTATTTTACATGTTCGAAATAAAGTCTAAAAAAAAAATCAAATTCAGCAAAAACAAGTGAAGTTTGTGTGTTGCTGCTGTTACAAAAAGTTTTAATTTTTTATGTTTATTTCTGTGTTCTTTTTATTTAAAAACATGGTTGGTGCATTTTATGTTTTGCAATGCTAAAACCATTTGATGTTTAAATAAACACTTTGAATTGTTAATGTGTCTCTGTCTGTCATTGAAGTTATGTATTATTTATTGTAATGACCTTGAAAAGTGGATTCAGCATTGGGGGGAAATTAGCATATTTTTACTCAAAAATAATACATTTATAGTATATTGGTTGTGTATTTCAAAGACACTCATAATTAATTTGTAATGTACTTGTGATACAAAAAAGTACATTTTAATATCACTAATCGAGAATATAATTTGGCATATACTTAAAGTGTACTAAGTATACTTGAAGTTGTTCCAATTTAGCATATAAAAGTACACTAAATACACTTAACGTTATACTTTACTATAATTTAATTACAACTAAAATACACTTAGTACAAAAATAGTTGTTCCAATATAGCACACTTCAATTTAACTAATCATTAACACACTTGAAGTATACTGACAATTAGTCTGGCTGCAAGTATACTTGGTATACTTTTTTTTTCACTAGGGTAGCTACAGGTAGTCCAAAATGCAGTGGCTAAAAATAATACATTTATAGTATATTGGTTGTGTATTTCAAAGACACTCATAATTAATTTGTAATGTACTTGTGATACAAAAAAGTACATTTTAATATCACTAATCGAGAATATAATTTGGCATATACTTAAAGTGTACTAAGTATACTTGAAGTTGTTCCAATTTAGCATATAAAAGTACACTAAATACACTTAACGTTATACTTTACTATAATTTAATTACAACTAAAATACACTTAGTACAAAAATAGTTGTTCCAATATAGCACACTTCAATTTAACTAATCATTAACACACTTGAAGTATACTGACAATTAGTCTGGCTGCAAGTATACTTGGTATACTTTTTTTTTCACTAGGGTAGCTACAGGTAGTCCAAAATGCAGTGGCTAGAGTCCTTACCAGGTCAAGAAAATATGATCATATTACCCCCAATTCTACAGTCTCTGCACTGGCTACCTATTAATTTCTGTATCAGTTACAAAATATTGTTACTTGCCTATAAGGCCCTTAATGGTGTAGCGTCTGCGTAAAATCATGGATGGTCTTTGGGGTTTATGGCTGAAGGACCTCTTTTAGCCTTTGACATTTGCATATAAATTAC